>NC_047658.1:92101796-92311702 GCF_011762505.2 Arvicanthis niloticus | reverse complement strand
AATGTGACTGGATTTAGAATCACTATGGAACTGTCCTGGTTAGATTTGTTGTCAACATAGTCTAGAATTGCTGGGACTAGTGCTCAACCAGCCCACTGTGGGTGTCATCATCCCTAAGCAGATAGGCTTCAGTGTATAAGAGCTAGATGAGAATACCTATTGAGTGACCTAGTGTCTTAGTTAGGGTTTTACTGCTGTGAACAGACATTATGCAAGACAACTTTTATAAGAACTCATTTATTGGGCCTTGCTTACAGGTTTCAGAGGTTCACCAGTCTTATCATCAAGATGGGAACATGGCAGCATCCAGGCAGGCATGGTGCCAGAGAAGCTTGAGAGTTTATATCTCTTCATCTGAAGGCTGCTAGCAGAAGAATACTGACTTCCAGGCAGCAAGGATAAGGATCTTAAAGCCCACACGCCAGTGACAAACATACTCCAACAAGGTCACACCTTCTAATAGTGTCACTCCCTGGGCTGAGCATATATAAACCACAACAACCAGTAAGTAGTGTCCCTCTGTGATTTTCTACTTTAGGCTAGTTTCCTGCCTTGAATTCTTCCCGACTTGTTCCTGGGAAGTGTAATCTGAAATAAACCCTTCCTCCCCTAAGGTGCCTTGCTAATGGTGTTTATCACAGCAATGGAAAGCAAACTAGAAGAGACGTGTAGAGTACTTACAGAACAGTTTAATTGCAGAGGGAGGATCCTTCTGAATGAGAAGGGCCCTATCCTTGGGCTGGGTATACATTGTAAATGGTGTAAGAAATTATCAAGAAAAAATAATCTTAAAAATTAAAAACAATAAGAAAGAAGAAACAAAACAAGATAAAAAATTAAAGAGCAAGTGAGCACCATCATCTCTATGTCTCTCTGCTTCTGACTGTGTGCATAGTGTGAGCAGCTTCTTCTGCTGTTCATGCCTGCCCTGCCATGTTGGATCCTTTAATCAACGGTGAGTCAAAACAAACCCCTCCTTCCTCAAGCTGTTTTTATTGGCTGTCAGAGCAAGAAGACAAATGGCTAATAATCCATGCTAATTTTCTCCAATAGCCTCCTATTGTATCTTACTGTGTGGTCTGGGACAGTGCTAGCCTCAAAGAGTTGAGACTAACACTCATCATGACTCAGGGAGCCATGAAATGTGGTATCTATGGGTTCTAGACTGTGCTATGATTGTGTGGAATTGAGTACTCATGGAACTCTACCTTCTGTAGCATACATACACTGGTTCTAAGCCTGATGCTATACAGTGAGCCAGACCAGGTCTGATGTGTGTCTATATCCTTTTTATCTGTTATGGTAAATACCATGGCTTACTTGATATGTTGATCCAAAGAAGTTCGAAATTCTGGGAGTCTCAGTTTTTAGTCTTATAAAACTAGGACTTATCAGTTCAGGTTTAGTTAGGAGAGACTACACTAGATATTCCAAAGGGAGCCGAGTAAAAATAGTGTCTTAGTTAGGGTTTTATGCTGTGAAGAGACACCAGGACCAAGGAACACCCTTATAAGGAGCAATATTTCATTGGGGATGGGATGCTACAGTTTCAGAGGTTAAGTCCATTATCATCATCAGAGCAGAAAGCATGGCAGCTTCTAGGCAGACATGGTACTGGAGAAAGAGCTGAGAGTTCTACATCTTGGTCCAAAGGCAGCCAGAAGGATACTGTCTTCTACAGGCAGCCAGAGGAGGAGGGGTCTCTTCCACAATGGGCCGGGGGAACTTGAGCTCTAGGAGGTGTCAAAAGCTCACCACCACAGTTGACACCACCTTCTCCAACAAGGCCACACTTACTGCATAAGGCCACAACCTCCTAACACTGCCACTCCTATGGGCAAAAGCATATTCAAAACCACCCCAACAGAGGTGGTATGTAGTTATTAGGGCCCTGACGGACCCAAACAAGACAGTTTGAAGGATCACATGATGTGATAAATATGATAATATACTTAGGGACTTAGGGAACGCTCCCTGGTAATGGGTGCTTACAATCTCAAGGGGAGGTGTCCCACAGTCTGTCCTTAAGTCTCGGTATTAAGACACATATGATGGCAATGACAAATCTGCAGAAACTTTGGTGGCTGGGTAGTAGAAACAAGGAGAGAGAACCACAGAGGGCCTTTCTCCAAAAGTTTGAAGAAGAGACACTGACAAACAGCCTGGACAGAATGAGTTCTACACTCTTGTCAATCTTTCATATATGCCCTCCAACTAGCAGAAACCAATAGGTAGTGAAGTGCCACGGAATTCTGGGAAATGTAGTTTTACAAACATCCGGTGGTATAATCCTGGAGTGGCAGGAAACTAGAAAATGACTTGGTACACGGTTCACAGGTCAAATGGAAATTCCAGGCCTCCTCATTGTTAGGATTAAGAATATGCTTCAAAGTTTAAATTGTTGAGTTAATAAAAAACAATGAAAAGAATGATATTTTATGGGGTGTGCAAATTATGTTGACCCCACATCAGTCTCCACAGCTCTGGTTGTGATCATTGCTCTATGTGTTGTTCAAGGAGGAGTGGGGCCAGGCATTTTCTATAGAGATCTCAAGGGCTGCAAAAATTCAGGTCCTTACTACATGATCTTATAGATAGTGGAAGATATGTTATGTGAGTATTGGGCTGAGTTTATAGGAGAAGCTATCAGTTAGGGCCAATGCGAGGACTGCTAAGTCGAGACATAGTATCCCTTTCTTAGATAGTAAAAGCAATGAGGAAGCCCCACTGTGTGTCATATGGGTTCATTATTTAAGGGCCTGGGGTTCAATAAGCTGATATAGTCAGTTTCATGGAGAGCTCATACTGACTGAGGAGGAAAGAAGAAACAAAAACAAAAACGTTTGCATCATTGATACTACTTGTGCCTTACTGTGGGAAGAGCAAGATGGTGACATCAAGGAAAAGATGGCCCCAGGTGCTTTCTGTACTAGAGCTGAGGTGGTCTCAGGCCTGTTCTCCAATATATTGGTCATGTAATTATTTACCAGGGAATCCTGGTGTAAACTGTGAGACCAGTACTTTGATTCTTGTATCAATGACCGCAGCCTATGAACATATGTTTGTGAATGGCTGAATGAGTGTCATGGGATTAAGCAATGTCACCCTCAGAAGGTAGTATGCCATCAGTGTCCTATCTTCACTAGGGATTCCAAGCATTCATGTCACATACCAGGGACTTGAGAAGGGCAATGCTCTAGGTACTTGCCATTCTGAAGACTGGGGTCCCTTAGACATAGGGATACAAGCCCCAGGACCTTGCCAATTTGAAGATATAAGATCTTTTTTTAAAGTAAGAAAACTACTCTAAGAGTGAGGTCATGAAAAACCATTTTCATATTTAAAATGTTATATTTAACGACATAATGCTTTCAGCAGGCAAAAAGCCAGTAAAAATATAATTATGCAACCCACAAGATAATTGCATGTGTTATTAACATCTGCATGCATAATGGGTGCAATGGACCAGGCTGTGATATCAGTCTTGGGAAGGCTGAGGCAGGAGGATTATACATTGAAGTAGAATGAGCTACTGAGACTTCATCTTAAAAGACAAAAAAAAGGCAAAGGTTGGCAGGAGTCGGAGGACTCAAATGCCAGTTCGGGACACAGACACAAACTTTCTCAATCCAGGACATCTCTGTAGCTACAGCCTCATCTGGAGGTAAACATCCATGCCCAGGGTGATGGCTCTTTGGAAGCATTAAGCCAGTGGAACAGCCTTCCTCTTTGCTTCAGCAAACAAAACCTCCAGTGCACAGCTGCGTTTGTCTGGTCCAAGCTGGGCTAGGGACCCAAGGCTGGGCTTTCATGCTCTTCCATGCGGTTCTGTTTCCATAGTTTTTAAGGGGAGAGGGGTATTTATGAGGCCCAATGCTGCTTCATGACCGTGTCTATCCCAGATATTTCCATATAAACAACAAAAGATGTACCTTCTGTGTAAATAGTGGGGAAAATGTTCCTTAGCAACGGATGATGGGCTAAGGGCTGGGTACAGTTCCCCGACAAAATCCACAGCTGGGTGGGAAGAACTAAAGCCTAGAATTTCAGTCTGTACTCACACCCTTTTTAGCAAGATGTACTGTGCTGTACACTGCCTGACAAATGTATATATCAGGCACAAACACTTTGCATGGATTTTCTTCAATTTTACTGCTTGTCCCCATGAGGCTCAGCATTTTGTGTTTCTATCCTTTCTGGTCCTATCCTTTCAGTATGTTGGTCCCTTGGATAAGAGCTGATGGAGGTAGGGATGATGACTTATGTACAGATTTATGTTGCAGAAAACCCCTCTGGTGGAAAAAATCCCAAGTCTGTCTGCGACCGGACCACACGCTGTCCTTTCCTGTTGCTGGCGCAGGTCCGCCGGGGTTGCTCTAAGTAGCCGGCTGCTGCGCCTCATGTACATATTCTGTTGTGTCAGCATTAATAAGCTACAATTGCCTGGGGCCTTGTTACCCACCAATTAAACTTTGGGTTTTATGTGCAACCTCGAGGATGCCTTACGGTGTCAGAAGCGCCTGGAAGTTTAAATACGACTAGACTCATCGCTTCCCTCACGGCCGCCTGCTTGCATCTTGCTCCACTCAGGGGTGATTCATATTAAGAATAATTGATTTGGACGAGACTGGCACATGCTCTTGACATAAAATGATGACTCCCCTATTAAGCTGTGGAGTCCGGGCGCCTGCTGCTGCACTCGACACAGGTTGGTTGGCGACTGGGCTCTGGGCTTTGGGACAGTCCCCAGACGGACTATGAGGCTGGGCTCTGTCCAGGAAATGGAGATCCCAGAAGAGCCCTCTAGCGGTTCCAATGCCAAGGCCTCCCTCCCTCCCTCCCTCCCCTCCCTCCCCTCCCTCCCTCCCTCCCTCCCTCCCTCCTCCCTCCCTCCCTCCCTCCCTCCCTCCCTCCCTCCCTGTGTAGCCTGGAGCTTTGGATTTGGAAGGGAACTAGTTATTAGTTCAACTTCTTTAATAAATTTGTGGCCTTTACAGATGGACTCTCTCTTTGAAACATTATCTCTTTCATAGAATTGATTCATTTCCTCCACGTTATTAAGCTTGTGGACATGAATTTGTTTATAAAACTCTATTATTATTTTACTGTCTATGGGATTTGTGATGATACCCTGTTTCCACTCCTGGTATAAGTAATTTGTTTTTACTCTTTTCCCTTGTAATTTAGCCAGGATAGTGGATTATAGGTTTTATTGAATCTTTTTAATAACCAATTTGGGACAGAAGTGTGCTGGTTGCATACCTTTAATCCAGTATACGGAGGCAAAACCAGGCAAAACTCTGGAATTTGAGCCAGGCAGCATGGTCTCCACAGTGAGTTCCAGGCTGTTGGGAGCCGACTCCTAGCAGAAAGCGGCTATCATCTTCACAGCCATCTCAAGCCATATACTCTGACAAGAGACTTGTTTTCAACAGCCTACAGCAGCTGAGCACACTCTGATAAACATCTTGTTTATCCCACATATCTGTTTTGTTGTTAGTGCCCCCAGCTGCAAGGTGCACATGGTATCTACACCTGCAAGGCATGTGGTATTCACGCCTGCAAGGCACATGGCAAAGCATATAAATACCCAGGATTTCCTTTCAATAAAAGAGACTTGATCAGAACCTCTGTCTTGTCTCCATTCTTCACATCTCTTCCCCTCCATCCTCACTCTCTCTCTTGCTAGACCCTGACCTGCAGACTGGAGCAGCAGCTTGGGACACAGTGGCCCCAGCCAGGCAGTGTGGGCCTCAACACCAGCCATTCAGTGCTACATCATGACACTCTGTCTCAAACAAACAATTTCATTTTTCACTCATTTCTGTATTGATTTCATTGTTGTCAGTTTTGCTGGCTAATGCTCTATTTTGGTTAGCTTTCCTGTATTCATGGGGTAAATTGGTGCTCTTTTTCTAGTTCTCTGGGGTAGATGCTAAGAGTACAGTCTTCTTAGAGCTTGTTTTTCTCCTGACATTTGTACTTGATTCTAAATTCCTTGTTTGTGGCTTTCTTTGAGTCTCACCAATTTTGCTAACTTTTGTTTTTATTTTATTCAGTCTAAACTATTTTAAAAAATTGCCTCTGGGCTTCCTCTTTGACTCCTGTGCATCTCAAAGTGATTTGCTTTCTGTTCAGTGATTTTCGTTCAGCTCCAGTTCTGTTCCACTGTGGTTTGACACATGCAGCATATGATTTAAGATTGTGCTAGTTGCGTTTTATGGCCTAGAATGTGGTCTATCTTGGTCTATCTATTATACTCAGTTGCTTGACAGTGCTGCTGAGTTCTCTATCCTGTCCTTCTTAGTTTTCTGCTAGATCTGTACAGCTTGATGGACAGCTGTCAGTCTACTGCGTATAGAAGATGTATTTAATTCTCCTTACACTTCTGCTTTTTGCCTTGCACATTTTTATGTTTTTCTGTGAGGTCATACGTGCTGTCAGGTTGGATTGTATTATTTACAAACACACACTGCATCTCTTTATGCTTAGAACTCCCCTGAACTTTGCAATTAGAGTTACTCCATTTAGAATAGTGTATTTTATCCTCTTTGGCTTTAGTTATTATGTGTTCAGAGAATAAAATGGTTTTTTTTCTATTTCTAAATTTATTTATTTATTTACTGACTGTTACGGGCATGGATGTTTTTCCTGGATGTTTATCTAGGGGACATATGTGTATAGTGTCCTTGGAGGCCTGAAGAGGATTCGGTCCTCTGGAAGTGGGTGTGAGCCCTTATATGGGTACTTGGAACTAAACTTGGGCCCCCTGGAAGAGCAGCCAGTGCTCTTAACCTCTGAGCTATCTCTGACTTCCAAAGAGTGTTTTTCTAGACAGCACACTGCTTGAGTCTTGTGTCTATGGTCCCATCTGGCACTTGAATTGGTGTCAGTATACACTGAGGATAAAGTGATTATGGAATCTCTTAGGTTAATAGTGATCATCTTTGTTACTGATCTTTCTTGATCTTTTTCTTTGTATCCACTTTTATCTTTCTTCCACACATTTCCTCCACCATTTCCTGCCTTTGGGATATAGTCAAATATTTTACATGACTTTATGTTCTCTCTTTTCTTAGCATATGAACAACTATTTCTTCCTTCTCTTCCCCTTTTCCTTCCTCATTTTAAATTATTATCCTGGAGTTGTAATACATATATATATATATATATATATATATATATATATATATATTCAACACACATGTACATACACACGTACAGTTAAACACAATGCTATTTTGATAAATCTCATATTTAGATCAATTAATAAATAAAGTTATGAGTGCTAGAGAGGTAGCTTCATGGTTAAGAGCATTACTGCTCTTGCAGAGGACCAGGGCTCAGTTCCCAGCATCCAAATGGTGACTCACAACTGTCTGTCACTCCAGTTCCAAGGGATCTGATGCCCTCTTCTAACTTTTATTATGGGCACCAGGAGTGCATTTGTACCATATGCATATATGTTAAGAATACAGGTATATTAGAAACCTAAAATAATAAAATCTAAAAGACAGAGTTAAAATAAAAAGACTGAGAAAAGTCTTGTCTCAGTGTTGGGCCTTCAGTCTGGCCGAGCTCCCCTCCTCTGTGCATGTGTTTCTCTTTGCTGTTTTCCTGTTCTCCAAAGAATGGCTTAAATAGTTCTTGCAAGTGGTCTCCTGGCAGCGCTTTCTCTCACGCTGTCTGAGAAGGTCTTTCATGAGCCTTTACTGTTGATGTGAAGCTGTATAGAGTGTAGAGGTAGTTGGCTGATTCCCCTCCACCCACAATGGCTTCACTCTACTGTCTTTTCTGCATGTGGATTCTCAGGAGGATCAGACATAATTCTTACCTTTGCTCTCAGAGAAGTGAAATGTCCCCTCACTCTCGAGTCTCTTTCATGGTATTTTTTGAGCTTTGATTCTACGAAGTTGGAATGTGGTTTATTATGAAGTTGGAATGTGGTTTATTATGAAGTTGGAATGTGGTTTATTATGAAGTTGGAATGTGGTTTATTATGAAGTTGGAATGTGGTTTATTATGAAGTTGGAATGTGGTTTA
Source organism: Arvicanthis niloticus (assembly GCF_011762505.2). Lineage (NCBI taxonomy): Eukaryota > Metazoa > Chordata > Mammalia > Rodentia > Muridae > Arvicanthis > Arvicanthis niloticus. Next base: position 92,303,659 of record NC_047658.1, on the reverse strand, counting down.
TCAAGATGCAGTTTATGCTGTTTTGTGTGCTTATCTTGAATGTCCTGTGCCTCCCGATCCATAGTGTGGTGAACAACACCAGTATGGGTGAAACTCTTGGATACTATTGTGTCACATGCAGCTTCTGAAACTTCCTCTTTGTCCTTTCCTGTGGTGACACACTTTTTTTTTTTAAAAACTACCTTGTTTTTCAAAGAGTGAAAAATTTCCAGACCTTACAACTATGTTAAGTCTAAGTATTTAACCTGCTATCCTACTGTGTACTTAGCCTGTTTAAGTTTATTCTGCCTTTAAGAGCACATTAACGGACCTTATTCTGCCTTGCATTTCCCATGTGATTAGATTTTACAGCCTAAGCTCTTAAGTGGTATAATCTTCCTTGATTCTTCCTTGTCCCTGAACAAATGTCCCCCTCCTCCTCCCCCCGTGTGTGTGTGTGTTGTGGCAATAATTTGTTAAAAGCACACAACAGATTGAAAACAACTTTAAAAAACAAATATCTTATAAATAAATGTCAGAAGCATCTTGGGATGTAAGTTGATATTGCTGTGAAGTTTTGAGCTAGTCTGGGTCTGTTAAGGTCAGTAAACTAGCATCTTGTAAAGCTCTGTTAAAGAATTCTGCAAGAGATTCCTGTGCTGTTCAATAAACACAGAGCAAAGCCCTTTGTCAGGGACAGGCACAACACACACAGCCATAAGAAGCAGGTAACAGGGACAGACAGATCAAACACACACAACAGTCAACACAGATAGGCAAGTAACCACAGACTAGAGACAGTTGGGAGACACAGGAAGAGAAGTAGAAGATTCAAATTTGGACCCAGTTTGGGTCAAACTACTCCAAGAAGACATTTCTTTTTTTTTTTCTTTCTTTAAAGCCACATGGATGGATGTGTGCTGGAGACCCTGTGGGGTTTCTCTCGCTCTTGCATAAGGGCTAGGTGCTCTCTCCTGTAAAATCTGGGTTTTCCTCCTAATCAGTCAATTCCCATAATGACTCTGAGACGAATTATTTATTAATAAATGCCAAGATCATAAGGTTTGGTTTGTTTTCCAACTAGCTCTTAATTTCTTATCCCTTTTATTCTAACTCAGGTTAGCTAGTTTGCTCTCCTTGTCTTACGCCCCTCTCCTCAGTGTTCCAATGAGGATCTCTCCCACCTCTGACTGTTTTCCAGAATTCTCTCTATCCTCACTGACGTCCTAACTTCTGTTTCCTGCCTCAGCTCATTGGCTGCAAGCTTTTTAATCTACAGGTGGTGCTTATAAGAGATTCTTTCTATGCTCTCCTTCCAGTCCCCGTTCATAACTCTGTTGTTTCATGGGTCTGGAGAATTCTAACTTATTTTCTGTATTTTTCCTCTTTGCTGTCCAGCTTTTGAAGTGTCTATCGTCATGTCCTCAAGTTCAGAGATTCTTCTCAGGCATGTTCTGTCTCTCAATGACCTTTCTCCTCTCCCTTCATCCCTCCCTTCTTACATCTGTGTTTGAGATAGAATCCAGAGACTCGCAAATGCCAGTACTATGAGCTAAACCCTGAAGCCTGATATCATTGATTTTCTCTCTGTGTGAATGCATGTGTTCCAGTGTGCTCTTTCTTAAGGGCACATGTAGAGGCCAAAGGTTAATGTCGGGATGCTTTCCTATTAGCTTTATGAGACATGGTTTCACACTAGATCTGAAGTTTGCTGTTTCAGGTAGGCTGTATGGCCAGCCAGATCCAGGGATCTTGTGTATCTTCCCACTAGCAATAGAGTTACTGGCATGCAGAGTGCACTCTGATTTTCCACAGATGTTAGAAATCAGACCTCAGGTCCATGTGCCTGCGCAGTGGCATTTTATGGGTGAGACCTCTCCATTCTTCATTTCTGTTGTGGTGCTGCTCAGTTACCTAATAACCAGCACTTCTTTTTATTTTAAATTCTTTCTTGATATTTCTATCTCTCTACTGATATTATCTGCTTATTCTTATGGGCACATCCTTCAGTGTTAAAAGCATCCTTCTTCTGATCATTCCAGTTCCAGCATTCTTGCTGTGCCAGAGTCTGGCTCTGGAGTTCCATTAGTGTCTGTGTGCTCTGCTGTTGTGTATGCCTTGACACTCTTTGCAGAAAAGTGGAACAGGATGGTCACAGTGGAGAAGAGCACCACACTGTTATGGTGGTGGAGGAGGAGGCACACTATACAGTCCCATGACCCTGCCCGATCTCTTAGTGAGTCTCCATCTCTGGCTATGATCTCCATAGTTACCCCTGCTCCTCTTAGAATGGACAGGATGGTTGGAGCTGGCTAAGTTTGAGTATTTTCTCTTCCCTGGTGAATTAGAACTCTAAGAACTTAAACTCTACAGAAATAGTTTTTCCTAAGAGCAGTCCTTTTGGAAGAAGAACAGAATGTTCTGGATTTTTAAAAAAATGAATTCTTGGCCTTCTTCCTGTTGAAAGCAAATGGGATTTTTCTTGGACTGCTCATAAGATCCATGCAGTGGTGATGGAAGTGAAACTCTTCCAGCCGTGGTGACCCACAGTGATAGAGCCCTGGGAATTTCACTCTCAGACTTGTCCATGTTGAGCTTCTGGCAAGCCACCAAGTGCAGATTTTTGGGCCTGTCACTGTTCCTCGAAAAGGTTTCTTACTTTTCTGAGCTGATGTGTTGTCACTTTCTCTATTTGCCTGTCTGAATTTCCTGTCTGGGGGCAGCAGGTTACCCTGTGACTTTATTTCTTTGATGAGTTGTTGACTTCTCATTTGTTCAAATGTTAACATGTTTTTAGGATGAAGTGGAAATTTCATCCTACTTATAACTTATAACTGGACTGGAAACCATAAGTTCATGTTGTCCTAGGGGAAAAAGAGAAAGTGCCATATACAATAGTTGAGCCAGGATGATCAAGAGCTCAGGGTCAGCCTAGGCTACATAGTAAGATCCCCCTCCCCACCTCAGAAAACCAAGGACAATTACCTAGAGTATAGGAACCCAAGACTATTCTTAACACTGTGGACAAGAAAAAAAAAACCCAAAATATCATGAATTATTTAAAAATGAAATTATTTCATTTAAGAGTTAATTTTGACATCTTTTACCAGAATATAGCTAGGTGAGTTTGCCTGATCTTCCCTCCACATATCTTCCCCAATTCTTAGATCTAACCTGCATCCTACATCCTGGGCCTTGCCCAGTCTGATCTTACCATCCCTGCATTCATTACCCCAACCTTTAGACTTCTGTGGATCTCCATCCTTCCTGCCTTTCCCAGCCTTTCCATGATCTTTAGCCTCCTCCCACACCACATGAAGCCTCCCAGACTAGCTAGATCCTGCACATCCATCTAGGGTTTTGTTGGCTTGATCCTCCTCTCTGTGTATTCTCTTCAGCCTCCAGATCTACTGCCAGATGACAGGCTTAGACCAGGATACACATCCTGCATGCCAGCCTTGCCCTTACCCTACCATGACCAACATGACTTCATTCCATATACAGATACAAGAAGCACAGAGAATACCACATAGACAAAACCAAAAAAGAAAACTCCCACAATATATCATAGTTCAAACACTAAATGTACAGAATAAACAAATTATATTAAAAGCTGCATGAGAGAAAATGCAAGTCACACATAAAATAACAGCTAAATTCTTAATGAAATCTTTGAAAGCCTGAGGAGCCTGGAACAAGGCATTCCAAGTCCCGACAGACCATGATGGACAACCTAGAGTAAAGGGACCAGCAAAACTATCTCCCAGATTTGAAGGAGAAAGAAGCACTTTTCATGTTATAAACAGCCTAAGAAATTATATCCAGCAGACCACATCTAAAGAAACTGCATCAAGTAGTGTTTGGGGCTCAGGAGGAGAGTGTGTGTAGCTAAGAGGCTATAGAAAGAAAGGAAGCTAGAATTACTGAAACACAGAGTACCAGAGACCACAAACAATGCCAACATCCAAGAGCACAGTGACTGCAATCAAGACACACTTCTCAATAACAACTTTAAAGATTAATTAATGGTCTCAATTCCACAATCAAAAGACATGGGATGGTTGAATGGATCAAGATACAAAATCTGTCTAGAAGAAAAATCTGTCTGTCCATCAGTTGTCTACAAGACATCTCAGTTTTAAATATAGGGGCTGTCTAAATGAAAGGATGGACAAAAGTACTCCAATCAGTGGGACCAGCAAGCTAATGGGCATTGTTATCCTAATATCCAATAGGATAGGCTTCAAACATAAATTTATCAAAAGAGATAAAGAGGGACACCTCATTCTAATCAAGAGAGCAGGTAATATTACTATGCTAAATGTATATGCACCATACTTAGGGCACCCAAGTTTATAAAAAGTGTACTACGGGAACCAAAGACATTAGTTTTAGTTTAATGAGTTAACATGAGCTCATTCAGAGGAGGTGATTTCAGTACCCCACTCTCTGCAACAAACAGGTCATCTGGACAAAAGACAAATAGAGATATATTAGAATTAAATGACTACCAGATATTGACACATCAAATGGATTAACAGATATCCACAGAATATTCCACTTAAACACCAAAAAATACACATTCTACATAGCAGCTCATGAACACTTCTCTAAAATAGGCCACATCCTAGAATACAAACAAATCTGAACAAATTAAAAACGATTAAAACAATTTTGTATCCTATTTGACCATATGCAATAAGATTTAAAATTCACAGCAAATTTGTAAAGGTACAAACTTATATAGATTAAACAACTCATTACTAAATGATGAATGAGTCAAAAAAGAAATCAAGGAAAAAGTCAAAACACCCTCAGAACTCCCTGGGCATGGTGGCACACACTGCTAATTCCAGTACTCAGGAGGCAGAGGCAGACAGTCTCTGAGTTAAAGGCCAGCCTGGTCTGCAAAGTGAGTTTTGGGACAGCCAGGGCTACACAGAGAACCCCTGTCTTGAAAGAACAAAAACAAACAAATAATCCCTGGAAAGAAATGAACATGAAAACACAACACAATGGAACCTCTGGGATACATTAAAAACAGTCCCTTGAGGGATGTTTATTGTTCTAAGAGTTTACATTAACACACACACACACACACACACACACACACACACACACACACACACAAATAAATGGCTTAATGATGCAGCTCAAACACTGAAGAAACAAGATCTAACAAAACCCCAAACTAGCATTTATCAAGAAATACTAAAAACCAGAGCCTAAATTAATGAAATAGAAACCAAGAAAGCAATACAAGGACTCAATGAATTTAAGAGTTGATTCTTTGAGAAGGTAAACAAGTTTGACAGCCTTGTCCCAAGTAATCAAAAGACAGAAAGAGAGTACCCAAACTAACGAGTCAGAAATGAACAGGGTAACATCACAACAGACACCAAAGAAATTCAGAATATTACAAGGAACTACTTTAAAAACCTGCACTGCATTAAGTTGGAAAATCATAAAGAAATGGAGGAGAATCGTCACCTTACCAACCCAGCATAGGCTCTAAGTATATCCTAAATATTTATCTGTAGCTCTCACCTCTCATCAAAGAAACTTCTCCACAGCAGAGGCCATTACAGAAAACAGCAACAGATCAAAATGCAGAGAACACGAATTCACAAGGTATCTAGTCCCAACTGATACATCTACAACACAACTCCTGCACCCAAGGCTCAGGGATCATTATAGAAGCCGAAGTGGAAAGATTCTAAGAGCCAGAGGAATAGGAAGTCTGCTGTGAGATTGTGTGTCCTAGGAATACCAGAGAGGCTACACCACTAAGGTCTCAACAACAGGGCTGCCTAAATAAGAACTGGACATCACCACCAGCAGTGGAAGGGTAAAAGCTAACTAGGCCTCAACCCTAGCCAGAGACCCATGGGCAACTGGTGAATGCTGAGAGCAGAAGAAATAATTGTCCCCAGGGTAGGGTTCCCCAGGTGGTTATATAATCCCAAGCGGTCAGCTCTGAGGTCATGTGCACACAGGTAATTGTTTACACTGAGCCAGTTATACTTATGTATTTAGAAATATGTATATATACATATGTATACTTAGAACAACAATTAAAGAAAACGAGGGCATGAATTTGAGAGGAAAGTAAGATGGTTGCATGGGAGTGGTTGGAGGGAGGAAAGGGATTGGGGAGGGGGTTAAGGCATCTCAGGGTTCAGGTATCACTCTATCATAGCAGGGAGTCAACAGTGCAGGGGCCTGAAGCAGCCAGCCACAGAATGCATGCATGTCTTTGTCTCTAATCTCGGCTCAAGTGATTCATTCTCAAGTCCCCATACGGATGCACTGTAATCAGGAGTTGTAAACTCTCCTAAGTAGCTTTTTTGTTGGGAGTACTTTATCATAGCAATATAAATGAAACTAAGACACCCCTTACTAAGCAATAATTGGGTTTGATAGACATGCAGTGGCTGGGTCCTATCCCATCTCAATAGGTATGGGAGACTACACCACCAGAAGGCTCTCTCCTTAGAGCATTTCTTGCTCCTGGTCCTTTTCTCTGGCTGCCTGTCTCTTACTTGGAGTGCCCTGGAGTGATTGGCTGGCTCTTAGCCTTCACGGACCTTTAACCCACACAACTGTGGCCATTTAGCCCCAGCAGCAGCCTCTGCCCTGCTGTGGTTCAGGGTTCTGAACAAACCTTGCTCAGAGAATCATTAGAAACCCTTGGCAAAAGAGCTTTGGCCATATAGACAACCCTAAAGGGGTTGCATCCCTGCAGAGTCTGTTGGTTGCTCTAAAACCTGGACCTCATCTTGGGTATTCTCTGAGGGGGCCAGTCACAGCATCTTGATGGATCCTTGGAGGTGGTAAGTTGGGTGGATAGCTCCTTTCTTTCAGCTGGAGGAAAGAGAGGGAGACTCAAGTGCCCAGAGGAGATTAAGGCAACAGAGCAGCCTTTTCTGTTGTGTCAGGTAGAAATTAAAGTTGCTGACTTAGTCACGGTGGCTAACATGACAGTTCTGGGAGAGGTCTGGGAGGGATTGAATTACTGCCTGCTGGAACTAGCATGTGGAAGCTGAAAGGGCAGTCATGGGTCCCTGCTCCTTCCATTCTGTCTCACTTTTTAAATCAGAAACCTTTCTGTTAAAGTAGAAGAGAGACTGGGTGGAAATAGTAAGAGCAACAAAGGGAATCCATTGTCCAAGTCTTGGCTTGCTCAACCTCTGGCTTCAGGCACAGCTGGATTCAGTTGCCCACATACTGTCACAGGAAATAGCTTTTTGATGTCCTTACTTTTTCTCAATTGGCTCCGTTTTCATCGTCTCTGCATGCATAGTGGTGGTAGGACTGGATCCTCACAGCCTCCCAAGTTCAAGTGTGTACAAAATTTGCATCTGAGTGTAGCAGCCTCCCAGCTGTGCAACTTCTTCAGCATTTGATACATTGGATCAAATGCTCTCCTCATTGGATATTCTCAAAACATCCCTAAAGATGTAACAAATTCACAGAGGGCTGGAATACCTCTTCCTGTTGCTATACACAAAGCCCATGTTCTGCCTTCATGAGTGTAACCTGGAGTGAAGACTTATTCTAAAAAGGAGAATTGTTTGGACTATTTAACCAGCTCAGAATCACAGGCAGTGTCCTGGAGTCAAGGCTATGACTCCAGCAAAACAAAACAAAACAAAACAAAACAAAACAAACAAACAAACAAACAAAAAGAAGACCATGTGGCTGTGCCTTGATGGGCCCCAAGACCTCAAAGCCAACATCTCCTTCACTGTGGTCTTCCTTCCTGTTTCTTTCTTCCTCCTCCAACTGTCTCTCAACAAAGACATCGATGGTCTCCTGCTTATGAGATGCAGAGTGTACCATACCCGCACCATGTAAGCAAAATTATCTACAAAGTTGTCTCTGGTTCCCGGGGGTTTCTTGGTGTGTGTGTGGGGAAATGGAGAAAGTGGATAACATCTGAAATGTAAATAAAATATCCAATCAAAATTAATTTAAAAAATGAGATGTGGCCTTGTTGGAGGAAGTGTGTCACTGGAGGTGGGCTTGAGGGTTTCAAATGCCCAAGTCAGGCCTAAAACTCTCATTCTCTGTTGCTGCAGGTAGGTCTGGATGTAAAACTCTCAGCTACTTCTCCAGCACTATGTCTGCCTGTGTGCCACCATGCTTCCTGACATAATGACAATGGACTAAGCCTCTGAAACTGTAAGCAAGGCCCAATTAAACACCTTCCTTCATAAAAGTTGTTGTGACCATGGTCTCTTCACTGCAAGAGAACACTGGATAAGACAGTACCCTTAAGCGTGGAACATCTTTCTGTCACCTTTCCTGCCTCTTTCCATGACTGCTCTTTGCCAACATACCCTTTCAATATTTTTTATTTTTCCCCAGGTTAGTGCCTTGCCCCAGATAAGGCAGAAACTCATTTAGCCGTAAATGACAGGTTGCTGTAGGAGCAGTTAAGCCATAAGAAGTCTTGCAGCTTCCTTAAAGTGTTCTCTGGAGGCCATGGGGGCCACCAAAGATGACATTAAAGACTAGAATTCTTTGTGCACTTTCCCCTGGGTCTCTCACAGGGTGTTTGTCTAGCCGGACCTACATGCTTTAGCTAGAACATCATTGCATTTAAGATGGGGAGGGCACAGTGTTATGAAGAAGACTGCCACCTCTTCCCATTGTCTCCCTTCAGTTGGTAAAGCAGGAACTTCTCAAAATCCTATCAGGGAAACTGAATTGTACAGCCTTTGCTAGCTGAGAGGAGCTGAGGAAGGGGTGGCCCAGTCAGTGGTGCCTGATACCTACTCTCCTTCTCTGATCCCCAAGCTCTGACTGCTTGCTATCTTTACAGGGATGCTGTATAGTTCACATCAGACATTTCCTTGGAGAGGATGGAGGCCAAAGCCTGGCATAAGGTTCATTGTGAGAACCACACACCCAGTGCTCCTTCTCCTTCAAGGTGCTCTCCCTCCTGCGTTTTCCTCCAAGTTTGAAACAGACACACTGGGTCCCACCTTTATAGCCCTCTTCTGCATCCTGTTCTTTCAGGGACAGTTGGATCCTTTTGGTGGTGATTCATATCCTTCAGCGTTAAACTGTCTATGCACAGTGTATTTTGGCATGCGGTCAGGGGACAATCTGCAGAAGTTTGTCTTTTCCTTCTACCATGTGGGTTACAGGGCTCAAGCTCAGGTTCCTGGGTTCAGTGGCAAGAGCTATTCACTCACTGTTCCATCTTGCTGACCCTTTATGCATGCTTTTTGTCATGTGACTCTGTAGGCTTTTTGAGTAATGGCAAAATGACTCTTCACACCCCTTTAAGTTGGAGGCTGGCAGTGTAGTTTGCTCAGTCAATGATATGGAGTAGGTTCTATCCTGGTGTAAGCCATGGGAGTCTTTGCATGGTCTTGATTATCCTCCTGGCCCTGGGTCGCCACTGTGAGAAGAGCGTATCTCACGTGGGCCTAGAACACTCACAAACATGGAGCTTCTCTAAGCCATGCATAGCCCTAGAGAAGTACAGGTGACTCTGTCTTATAGCAGAGATGACAGCCATGCAGCCCAGGCCAGTGCACTGAGGTCACTTGCATATCCTACAGACCCATATGCACAAGGACAAATGTTTTATGTCTCAAGCTGATGAGTTTCAGGGCTTATCGTTGGGATGTCCACTGACATACATGCTTCAATCCAGCTTCAGAGGCATCTTTTTATTCCCAACTCATCTGATATCCCCTCCCCCTGACTATAGAACCATCTCTTCTATGTGATGCACACTAGGTTGTCACAGACAGTTCTGACCCTTCCCTGGACCTGTGAAGTCCTAGACGTGTATTTGCCTTCATGGCTCAGTATTGCAAGCATGTGTTAGAGAGGTTCTTTCCTGACCCATCTCCTTCAGGGGAGGGACAGTGATGGCCAGTTGGCTTTGCATCCCATGTGTTATGGCATGGCAGAAGGACTTACAAAGGAAGGAACTAATTTTGTACCAAATATCTACTTAGGAGTGATCAGGTGCTCAGTTGCAAAGCAAGAGGACAACATTCTAGAGTCAAAGGACAGAGAGAGGGAGGAGGAGGGAGCCCATCGTTCAGCTTTAGTTTGGCTCAAGGGTCTGACCTAGCCGGCAATATAAGGATTCAGCGAGATTCCAGCCAGTACCACTCTGTGGAGAATGAGGGATGCTAAAAGCTTAGAGTGTGTTCAAGGTAGAATGAAATTTCTTCCCCTGGAGCCATAAAGGGACAAGCTTGATCCTCTTGGGAACAGAGTGATTTAAGTCTAATTGTGGTGAGAGGCAAAGGGTCAGGCTGCTGGCCCTGGGGAATCCTCTTTCTAAGCATGATTTGGAGCCTTGGAAATAATTTGTCTGTGAGCACAGGGAGCAGTCCCTGGCCTGTACCATAGAGGGAATTGAGCCAAGTTCAAGGTGAGTGATGGACATCAGAAGCTGCATGATGTCCAAACAAACGTAGAGGAGGAAATTACCTAGCTTCTTTTGTAAAATGGGGCTAAGCGTTTTCCTGCACAAAGCAAGGGAGACTATGTGAAATAAAGGAAGGGGTCCCTTCTTTCCTCCTTTCCTACCCCTTTTCTCTCCCTTCCCTTCCTATTGTCCTTCCTTTACTGTCAGAGCCTTGGTATATAGCCCAGGCTAGCTCCGAACTCACCACACTCAGCTAGCAAGTGCTTTTTTACTCCATTTTTTTTTTTTTTTTCAGGACTAGGCCCTATTCTCGAAGCAAGATCTCTCAGCAATGGAGTGGCTTCCTAAGAGCTTCTCTGTGAGAAAGGGAAGAGAACAGACATGTACCCTCGGCTCCTCCTCCTCCTCCTCCTCCTCCTCCTCCTCCTCCTCCTCCTCCTCCTCTTCCTCCTCTTCTTCCTCTTCCTGCCTTTGAAAGAGGGGTGGAGATCAAGTGGACTGAGAGTTCCCATTCTCTGCCTCCCCAGGGGAAGCCAGGAATCAAGCTCTCTTTTTCTCCCTCTCTGCCTCCACACTGACTTCAACTTTCAGAGATTTATTCATGTTGTCATTTATTCTATTCTTTTTCTCCATTAATTACAGTTCAGCTTCTGAGCTGTTGCCAAGGTGGGGAACAGGAACACAAAGTAAAACACTAAGAGCCAGACCCTTTTCTTTCGATACTAAGTTTCCGTTTCCATGAATTCTTCAAATGCTTCTCAGAAGGGCAGGAGAGATGTGGCTGGGGCATCTCCTCTGCTCCAGCACTCTCCAAATCATAATCATAAAAATTAAAATCCAGTTAAGAAAAACCTTAGCAGTCATTCCAGCTGGGCGGTTGATGGAGACCTTGATCAAATCTTTTATGCAATTTCACAGTTTCCAGGGGAATTTACCGAGCACACATTGATCATGTTTGTGCCAGGAAGATTGGTTTCTCTCAGCCAAACTCGCCCCTCCCAAACTAATTTCATCTTTTGATCTAAGCTCATGTCATGCTTTTTAAGGGGAATGCATAGTGGCTTCAGATCCAGTAGCCTAGGATTCCACCAAGCCCAGCCCATACCAACCCCTATCTGACATTCAGACACAGGCCAGGCCTAGGAGGTTCCTGTTGTGGTTCAGATGCAAATAGGTCCACAAGGTCCTGTGCAGACTGATGCCTTCTCTGTCTTCCTGCATGCTATTTGGGGGTGGGGGGGGGCGAGGTGCTGAGGTCTTTAAGAGGTGGAGTTTAGAGGGAGGAAGTTAGGCCATTGGCTTTGTGCTCTTGGAGGGCATGACACTCTAGGTCTGCGGTTCTCAGCCTTCCTAATGCTGCCACCCTTTAATACAGCTCCTCATGTTGTGGTAACTCCCAACCATAAAATTATTTTTGTTGCTATTTTGTCACTGTAGTTTTGCTACGATTAGGAATCGCAATGCAAATATCTGGGTTTTCCAATGGACCCAAAGGGGTCATGACCCACAGGAACTGCTGCTCTAGGTGTTCTCCCTGTCTCTGTTTCCTGGCTGCTGTGAGGTCAGCAGCTTCTCTCTAGTAAATGTTCCATTGTGATGTGTACCAAGCAACAGAGTCAAATGGCCATGAACTAAAATCTCTCACACCAGGAACCCAAATTAATCTCTTTTTTTTTCCCACAGAAATTCCTTATCTCAGGCATTTTGTCACAGTGACAGAAAACTGAGTAACATAGTCCTCTCTGTCGGGCTCTGACCCTTGAGTCACAAGAGGGCAACTCAGCAATGTCTAACACCCAGGAAGTTGGCCACACTCATAGTCTCTGGAAAATTAAGATGTTCAAATTAAAAGAGCTTGGGCTAGCCTGTGATCTAACAAAGTACCATGGGGACTTTGGCATAATGGTGAATAGGTGGTGGCACATGTCTTTGATCCCAGCACTCAGGAAGCAGAGGCAGGTAGATCTCTATGAGTTCAAGGTCAGCCTGGACTGCAGAGCCCGTTCTATGACAGCCAAGACTACACAAATAAATCCTGTCTCAAAAAACTAAACCAACCAACCGACCAAACAAACAAAACAACCAAACAGAGTCTAAAGTATGTAACAACCCTGGGAAATATCACTCTGAGCCAGTCTACACCTTGGTGGTATTGAGACTTTTTCATGAGAGCCAGCTGCTGGGATATTACTAGTTTAAACACAACATTTAAATACTACTAGATAATTTAAAGAATTTAGTTTACTCCACGGGCTGAATGAAACCAATAGGTGGGCCAGAATTGAGCCCTGGACAACCAGGTCCCACGTCTGACATGATGTACTGCACACTCTCAGCCCATATCCAGACAGTGCCCTATGAAGTGTCTGTGATTGGTTGTAGTGTCAGCTTTCCTATGCTCACATGCTCTCATGAGGGTTCTTAGGCCACCCTCAGTTTGTTAGGCTGGTCCCACTGTGCCCAAGGGCAGCTGAAAAGTGCCCCAGTCCATTTTAAGAGTCTGGTAGCTAAATCCCTACCCGAGTCATTTTCTGCAAGAAGTTCTGCTTTGGATATTGTAGGTCCCTTGTTCCAGAGGGCATCCCACGATGATCTCCTGGCTGGGGACAGGGTGAGAGCAGGGAGGGTTCACTACTGTTTCTGTGCTGCCTCCAGCCTGCATCTCCACTGTCCACAGGTCTCTGGCCCGGGCTGATGCGAGAGGTCCAGGTCAAAGGTCAGAGTGCAAGCAGGGAAGGGAGATTGCCTGCACCCCTTCTCCCCCCCCCCCCCCCCCCCCCCCCCCCCCCCCCCCCCCCCCCCCCCCGCTGTTGCTGTTGCTGCCTCTGATCGCTGCTGTTGCTGACTGGTCACTCCCAGGTGCTGCACCTGTCTCTCTAAGCTGAGCTAGCTGGTCAGGCACGGGCTGGGCCGATAAGAAGCTGGTTAGCTGGCAAGGAGGCAGACACTGTTTTGTGACAGGGTCAGGAAGGGTGATCTCATCCTCCATTCCTTGGTCCCAGAGACCTGTCCCTGCCCTGGTCTGGGCTGTAAGGCACATCAGCAGAGATGCCTTTCTACAGCACTGACAGGCCTGTGTTTGTGCTTTCAGATAATCTAACTCACAGATAATTAATGTCAGTCTGCTGTCATGGCACCCTGGCTAACCACGGTGTGTGGGTGGGAGCCAGCCAGCTGGTCGATGAGCAGCCCCAGGATCTGTCAGAGTCAGGAAAGGGCCCATCACCTGCCAAGTTGCCCGAGCGTGCTCGAGGCCTTAGCTCATGCCTGTTTGCTTCAGAGGCATGGATAGTCTACATACCAGAGGACACAATGCCCAAGGTCACAGCTGCAGCTCTGAGGACCAAGAAGAGAGGAATGGAGTCTGACCATCAGGTGTGTAGGCACACGCCTTTCCTTATTCCTTGTGCAAACAACGCTTAGCCCAAGTCTGAGGTGCTGTCTGCTGCTAAGCATGCTGAAATGTTAGGGGCTCCCACACAAGTCAGTCTTGGCCATGTTTCTATCTTAATCACCACCTCTTCACCCGACTCTTCTTCCTTTGACATGCATGGCCAGCCACTCTCCATGAGATCCTGGATGGATGCTTCTAGTCATCCTTTAACTATATGGTTTCCAGAAGCTCTCCTCCACTCTGTTTCCCCAATCAGCACAAGACACAGACCCTGGGGACATTTGATATCCACACCTCACATTCCCTTCTTCCTTCTGCCATGCTCTCCTGGGTGTTCAGTCCACACATGGATTGAGACATGGTGGTAGAAGAGGGATGTATGGTGGCCATTTATTTCCATGACCAAGTCCCTTCAAGAACAGAGAGTTGACTTACATGGTCATGGAAAGGCCACCCAGCAGTGTCTTAGGTCAGACATCAGGTCACGAGCCCCGTGACTCCTTGAGAACGTCTTTGTGGTCAAGGATGGTTGACCTGGGTTTGGAGGGCAGTGCCATCCCTGTGTACCCCAGGAATTATCCAGAGAAAGAAAAGGTAAATGGAGGTATGATTGTCATGTGGGCTCCTCAGCATCCAGACACTTGTCTAGCCAACCAACCACTCAAGGACGTGTGGTGGTCAGAAGATAACCCATACGAGTCGGTTCTTTCCTACCATGTGGATACCCAGCATGAAACTCAGGTTTTTAGGCGTGGTGTCAGGCTCCTTTATCCCCTGGGCCATCTTGTTGCTAGCTTAACTCACATTCTGACCAAGATCACCTGGGAGACTATAGGTGCTCCTCCTGGGTGATGTATTCATGTATTCACAGGTGAGGTACTTGTACTGAAGCTTCCACAGGGATTTTCCTGGTGAATTGTGGAAGGATGTGTGTGGGTACAAGATTGGGCAAATTACTTCAGAAAGTGAGTTAGTGCAGCCAGAGTGTAAAGGCCAGAAATAAGTTCCTGGAATGACAAAAGCCCTTGGCTCCCTTCCCCTCCCCCATCTGCTCTTTCCTCTCAGTCCCCACCCCCCTCTTGTTTGTTTTGCTTACTGAATGGGTTGTATACTTACAAAGCTCAAAACTATTAAGGCAAGATCAGATGCATAAGGAATAGGAACCTCTGGCCCCACCTGCTCTTCCTCCCCCTCCCTCTCCTTCCCTTCTTGCCTGACTCACTTCTGTCTTCTAGCCCCTCCCAACCAGTCTTTGTATTCTTTGCGCAAACGTCTGTGTACATGAGTGTCACACCAAGTTCACTGTTCTGAAAATATTGAGCATTTGAATGAGCAGCAGCTGAGCTCTAGGGATAGGTTCAGTAGGGGATGGTGCCTTGGGATTAGGCTGTGTGAGGTGTGTGGGGGCACTGAATGCCATATCTAGGAGGTTCTGACAATGGAGCATATTTTAAGTCATTTCTTAAATTGTCTCCAAGTCATGACACTTTCAAGAGAACTTCATGCCCAGGTAGAATCATAGGAGCTATGTCACTAGCCTTACTCAAAACAGAGTAACAGCTGCCCCCAGTCTGGTGCTCCCTAACAATGTAAAAAAAAAAAAAATGAATTCTCAGCAGAGGTAGCCCCCTGCCACCCAGTCTGGGTCACATGGCCAGCTAGCTGCCTCTGCTGTTTCCTCCTTAATTTATTTTCTGGAGAACACTGTGACTTAGAACAGTGTCCTCCCTTTGTTTGCAGCCAGTCCTCAGAACCAAATTGCTGCCTCAAAATAATGCATTTTTATTAAAAACTATTTTAAGTTGGTGCCCATTTCCAAGATAGATTCACATATGGATAAGCATCCAGTATTGCTTGTTATAGATAAGTGATGAATTATTTTAATCAGAAATGAATTTAACAGCATTGCAAAAATAAATTTGGGAGATTTTTCACAATCTGGTTGTCTTTTCTGATTCTTCAAATTTATATTTAGTATTCAATGAAGACTAATTGTGACTATTGGACATTCAATCAAATTCTCCCAAACTGGATGCATCCCACTCATAATAAAGACTGACACTCTCTGCAGTAACGCTGGGAAATTGTCTCCAGGCCCTTGGAGCAGAATCAGATGGGGTCAGATATATGCTGAAGCTTTCTTGCCTCGCACCAGGGATCCTCCAAGGCTCCAGCACTTGTCATATGTTGTATTGTTTCATATGATACCTATTGAGGACCAGAACCCATGCCTGGGGTGGGGACAGAGGTTCCCTGGATGCTCAGCCACCTCAGACCTGAGGCAAGACAGGCTGTACTGTCAGGGCTTGTGTCAGCATGAGCCAGGGCTTGTGCTGGGAGGATTGGGAACTGGAACTTATGCAGGCCAGATCCCTTCATCCTTGACCTGAAGTGGCATTGAAATAGATGCTGGAGCATCAGCAGGTCCCCACGAATAGCTTATCATCTTACTTCAGCTTTTCTGTTCCCACCCAAAGAGAAAATGCCAGTCTCAGGTCCTTTGATTCTGTATGTGCATATGTGTATACACTCACATGGAGGTCAGAGTATTCTCCTCTATAGCTATCCACATTATTATTATTTTTTTGAAATTGGACCTTTCATCACATGTGAAGCTACCAACCAGACAAGGCTTGGCTACCCAGCCATCCTCATGCTGCCTAGCATCATTCTGTATCACTCTACCTGTTGAGCTGTCTCCCAGCCTTTTCAGCTCTCAGTATTTACCAAGTGATATGCAGGTAGTTTTATCCTGTTGGTCTTTTGTTCAATACTTTATTTTTCTTAAAATATATTTTAATTACCATACAGAAGAACAGTGTTACTATAACATTCTCTCACACACATATGTAATTACACTTTGCTTGTGTTTGCTTCTCTTCCATTGCCATTTTGGTCCTCTCTTTCCCTCCACTGGTCCCCCTTTCTCATTGTAAATAGTTCCCCTTGCTCATCTTAGAGAAATTATGGGCTGACTGACTGTGTGTCTGTCTATCCTGGTTTGTTTCACTTTCTCCTCCTCATCTTTCCCAACATATTCACTCCCCGATTTATTTTCATGTCATGTATGCATGTGGGTGTATATGTATGTTTACATCTACAATCTATACACATTGTATCTATTTTTATAGCTACTTTTCACTGGCAGTAAGTAATAATAAAGTTTTATTTACAGACATGATGTAGAATGTTATCTTTAAGCCCAGTGGTAGTGGAACACACCTTTGATCTCAGCATTCAGGAGGCAGAGGCAGATGGATCTGAGTTCAAGTCTAGCTTAGTCTACAGAGGAAGTTCCTGGACAGCCAAGGCTACACAGGAAAACCTTCTCTTTAAAAAACAAAAAACAAAAAACAAAAAAAGAAAAAAAAATAGTGTGTTGTTGGATATATTGATCACACTGTGTACCCAGAAATTGTGTTGTTTACTTAAAAAACTTGTTTCTAGTTGTAGTCTGGGTCACCCTCAGCACACATCTTAAATCCTTTGGCTAGAATACAGACACTCCCTTAGTACACACCTTTAATTCCAAGAAATGAAAGTAAAATTAGAAGGTAGAAGGAAGCAGCCATATTTGAAAGTGATGTCTAATTGAGTGGCAGAAAAAGTGGTGAATCAGAAAATGATGTGACAGAATAGGATATGCCCAACTCTCGAGAGAACAGAGAGGAAAGAGAAGCTACTTAAGAGAGTAGTGTAGAGAGAGAGGATAGAGGGAAGGAGGGAGGGAGGGAGGGAAAGTAAGAGGGAGAGAAAGAGAGAGAGAAGGAGGGAAGGAGGGAAGGAGGGAAGAAGGGAGTGAGGGAAGAGAGAGAGAAAAAAAAAGGAGAGAAAAAGGGGAGATTTACCAGGAGAGTTTTACAGAGACAGGTTGCAGAGAGTGAACAAGCTAGACATAGATGAAGACAGAATGAGCCAGAGAATGAGAAGGAACCAGAAGATTAGAACAGATTGCCAAAGTTAGTATGAGGCTTGTTGGACCTAAAGATCCAAAACTGGAGGACGAGCTCCTGCAGAAACACCCACAGACGGGATTTGCTGCAATAACAAGAGGTTTATTGATAATGATAACCAGTGCACTGGGGTTCTCTTGCATGCAGGCAAAAAGAACCCCGAACTAAAGCTAAGGACAGTTTATATATCATTTTTACAGAATTCACAAGGACAGTTAATTACTTCTGAAACAATAACCACAAAGGATTTCAAACAGTGGTTCCCAGGCCCTGTTTCTAAGTAACTCAAATTTGCACCTTATCTTTACAACGAAGAGGGTCAGCTTAAGTGGCTTCTGTTTTCCCAGGTGTACTGTGTTAAGGGCTCATCTCCCTGATAAACTCTTATCTTGGGTCCTTCTTCCAGGATCGAGTCTTTGGAATGTGCTCTTCCTGGAATGTGCTCCTCCCAGAATGTGCCTGGGGGCAGCTAATAAACCGAAACTCAAACTTAAGGATTTTTTAAATTTTAAGTTCAAGCTGAGACCTGAAATTACATTCTTACAGGCCAAGCAGAGCAATTCAGGAGAGGCCAAGAGAGAGAAGCTGGATTGAATCAGTCATCTTGGAGAGGGGTTTGAGCCAGAACAGCTAAGCTGAAACATCCAGAGCTCAGAAAGAACAAGAAAGGGTGAGATTATTCAGCAGCAAGTCTCTGAGGCTGAAAACATTCTAGATCTAGATTAGATTATACAGAGGCTAGAAGCTTCCAGGACTAGCCCTAGGTTAGCAGACTGAAGCAGTAAGCCTTGAGGAGGAAAATTACATCAGGCGAATAAAAGTTACTTTAACAAAAGTGACCCCAACCCAACCCAATTAAACAATGTAGTCAGGAGTCATTCCTGGGGCGTCTTTGAGTTTCAGCAACCTTGTGTAAGTTAATGAAATGCAGTGAGGTAAATTCTATATACAAACGAGGCCACCATCTGCCTGTGCTCCTTGCTTCTTTCTATGTAATTCAGGAAAAACTTTTGCCTGGGACAGAACATGGGCAGAGCACTGTGGTCCTCCACTGTAGTCCTCCACACTATTTGTTCTAATCAGTTATTGTCCTCTTTGGCCATGAAAGACCATATCCATATTTTCCCCATTCATTCTCATGGTTTCATGAATGGGCTCTGGCTGAAATACAGAGTTCAGAGTCTCTGCCAACTTTCCTCAGAAAACTAGTAGCACCAGCCTTCACTGATCAAGACATCTCTGTGGATTGATGGGTAGATGCTAGCCTCTGGGATTAATATGGGATTTTCCCCCCTACCAGTTATTTGGAGAATCTCATTAAGGCAGGTTTCCTTCAGGAAATTGATGCTTTAGTATTCTGCATTGTCAGCCAAGAGCCTGTATTTTATTTCTTGAGTAACATTTAATTAAACATGCAGGCTTTGCTTTCCCCAATGTATCAGCAATCAGGGACCTGGGCCCACCTCACCACTCTCCAGCAAATCAGCAGAATGCAAAGTTGGGGGCCAAAGTACTGCTGAGTAATAAAGTTTATGGCCTGTGCCTTCCTTGTAATTACTGCAGAGTCCTGCTGGTGTGGGCCACTTCAGGGGCCAGGCTGAGTAGCTACTGTGCTGTGCGTGCTGGTTTCCTGCTGTGACGAGCAATCTGCAGGAGACATAGCCAGAAGGCATCCACCCTGGGTCAGGGTGGAGCAAAACAAGGCCCAAGGACCATAGTTGGCCCCTGAATCTATTTTTTTTTTTTAAATAAAGCTTTATTAGAACAGTGCTGTGTCTTTCTTCAGAATTGCTTTCATGGGTAACAGACAATCTCAGACCCTACAGTGGGCAACAATGTTGGAGCAGTGGGTCCTTTGGGCAGCCTTATTGAGGTAGGCTGGGTGCTTGCTCTGTATCCTTTGGAGAGTAGTTTCAGGATCCCCGATGTCCACAGTTTTCAAATGCTCAAGCCCCTCCTTATAAAATGCCACAGTGACTGCATATAGCCCAAACATCCTTCTTCAATAAAATTGAAACCTGAACTCCTAGAACTTAGCACAATGCGAGTAATGGAAATAGCAGCCAGACTTTATTGTGAGGAGAATAATGACAAGAAAAAATGTGCACGTTCACTAACTATATAACTCTGTCTATGGTTGGTTGAACACATGTGCCAAGAGCCCATGGATGTGGAGGGTTACCTGTACTGTTTGGAAAAACACAAGTAAAATCCTCCAAAGAACTTTGAGAGGCAGTGGAAACTCCAAGGGAGTCCGTCAAGGAGCCTGCATTGAGTAAGGAGCAGTGTGGGGAGGGGTGGGGTAAGGTGAGGAAGGGTGGGTGTAAAGGTAGGGGTGGGGTGAAATAAGAGGGTAGGGGTGGGGATGAGGTAGATTATCTGGGAAGGGCTTTGGTAGTAATCAGTTTAAAGCCAAAACTCATGGCAGCATCTCTGGGCAGAAACTTTTCCTCTGGTACATTCTGATGAATCAGCAACTAGGAAACATGACTGAGAAAACTGTCACAGATTTTCCCCACTTTCTTTCAGCTGTGATCCAATCAGTTACAAGGAACAGATGTTAGAATGGGATCCCATATCACAAGGGACATTCTGAAACAATTAGATGGTGATGGTGGCCCTTGCCATCCAGCATGGGGATGATCTAGGAATAAAGGTCATGGGGAACAGGCTTCCTCCCACACTGCTCCCCCAGGCCTTCTTTCTCTGTGCGTTGTGGTTGGGCAGGGTTCTCTCTCATATGTTTGTAGAGGTATTTTGGTATGCACACGTCAGAAAAGTGAAAAGCTGCCACTACAGTGGCCTTTAGCTGCAGCCTTCTTATTAGAATCAAACAAAGGTTTTTAGTTGTTTTATTTAGCACCCAATCAGAATTTATTAGTATCATGTAACACTTAGATACCTCTGCAGTATAATCTTATGTTGCATGTAGCTTTTCACTACCCTGCCTAAGCTGTGAGATCGGCCATGCTACCAGCCCCCTCCCAGTTTCCCTTGAATCCATGGATATAAGACACAGGCACACAGTATGTGCCTTCTTGGCACAATTGCTGGGTGTTACTATCTCCCACCTGGCAGAGCATGCCCTTATCAATACTCTTAGCTTTGCACCCCCCACCTGCCCTAAATTTTAGTTGCTAAACTCCCCTAACCACCTGCCTATAGGAGTGGCCTGAAGATCTCACAAGGCTGGTCAACTTTTCTCCATCAGAAGACTGGCGAACTCTGTCCTCTTCCCTTGTGTTTGTTTCTCTTCCTCCAGGGACCTGGAAGTCCTACCTATTCCTTCTGTCTAGCAATTGGCCTATGGCTTCTTTACTGACAGATTAAGAACCAATTGGGTTTTTGCATGAGGTAACTCAATCACAAAAGAACACACATGGTATTCACTCACTGAGAAGTGGATATTTGCCCAGAAGCTCGCAATACTCAAGATTCAACTCACAGACCACATGAAGCTCATGAAGAAGGGAGACCAAGTGTGGGTGCTTCGGTCCTTCTTAGAAGGAGTAACAAAATACTCAAGGGAGCAAATATGGAGACAAAGTGTGGGACAGAAACTGAAGGAGGGGCCGTCTGGAGACCATTTCACCTGGGTACCCACCCCATGTGCAGTCACCAAAGGTAGACACTGATGTGGATGTCAGGAAGTGCACGCTGACAGGAGCCTGATATAGCTGTCTCCTTAGAGGTCTGCCAGAGTCTGACATATTCAGAGGATGATGCTCACAGCTAACCATTGAACTGATCAAGGGGTTCCCAATGGAGAAGTTAGAGAGAAGACTGAAGGAGCTGAAAGGGTTTACGGCCCCATGAGGAGAGCAACAATACCAACCAACCAGAGCTCCCAGGGTCTAAACCACCAGCCTGGGAGCACATAGGGAGAGACCCATGGCTCCTGCTGTATATGTAGGGGAGGATGGCCTTGTTGGGCATAGGTGGGAGAGGAGATCCTTGGTCCCATGAAGGCTGGATGCTGAGTGTGGGGAATTCGAGGATGGGGAGGTGGGAGTGGGGGTGTAAGTGGAGGCACATCCTCATAGAAGCAGGAGGAGGGGAGATGGGATGGGGGTTCCTGGGAAGGGGGGTAATGGGGTAAGGGGATAACATCTGAAATTTAAATAAAATATTCAATAAAAAAGAAAAAAAATAAAAAAAAAATAAAAAAAAGAACCAATTGGGGAACGTCCAGGACTTTAGCATCAGAACTGGTTCTACTATCTTAAGGGAGTCTCTAGAGATATTTCGAGTTTTTTTTTTTTTTCTTTTTCCCCAACCTCTCCTAAGAAATTAGGTGAAAGGGAAACAGCTGAAGAATTCCAGACAGCAAGAGCAGCATGTGCAAAGGTCCTGGATAAAGGAGGGGTGTGGTATATTTAAGATAAAAGAAAGCAAAGTAGCTGGGGTTTAGGGAGCAGAGTTGGCCTTGAGCAAGGTGGGCAGCAATGTCCTAATCAAGTCCTGTCACTGTGTAGAGCTTATCTAGGCTGTGTGAAGGAGAAACCACAGTGGGGTCAGCCTGCAGTCCCCTCTGCTGCACAGGCGTACTGTGAAAGGCAACTTCTCTCCGGGTCATAGCGCTTCTTTTTCCTGTCTTCCCATCATATCAAGGCATCTCCCAGCTTCCATCTCCCGACTTCCACATTCTCTCTTCTGCATCTTCAGTTGCTCCTTTCTTTCTCACTTGGGTCACACCCCCACATTACCAAGTCACTCAGGGAAGCAAAACCAGTGACCATGGCAATGGAAAACATGGCTGTCACCTCAGAGTTCATTCTGAGACAAATACAAGTCACCATGGCTCTGGGAGCAGCAGAGACTCAGGATGCCCCAAATGGCAGATTCTAGCAGGGAAGTGGCTACATGAACTTTTTATAGTAACAGAACAGAGAAACTCGTAAATTAAGTTACTTTCCAAACACATTGGTGGGGACATCAAGTAGATGGGTTATAGCTAAGTAGGAAAATCTCTGCTGGGGTCTCAGATGCTGCCTAATGACCAATGTAATTCTAGCTTTCAATGTGCAGAATTCCACTCTCCATAATGACAACGTTCTAATTGGCCAATCTACAGAATCTTTAACAGAGGTCTGGCTGAACACTTCACAGCCTATCCAAGGCTTTTTATGTAGCTGTGAAGAAACGGAAATGTCACAGGGAGGTCTTGGAGGATGTGAATAAAGTATGATTGAGTGTTGGAAAGTAAAGGGCAGAAAAACAAGTATAGTATGAATCTATGTTAATAAGGGATAATCAAGTACTGTTCTTACACCCATGTGTGCATGTGATTGCCACAGTGTAAGACAACCATGACCAATAGGAACTAGATGAGGCTAGCTGACAAGTCTGAGGAACTGTCTACTTATCAATAGATGTGGGAATATTTTATTTATTATCTGTATGACTATCTACTATTATCTATCAATCATTTGTCTATCTGTCTGCCTGTCTGTCTACCTATTGATCATCTATTTATCATCTGTTTGTCTATCTTCTATTACATATCTATCTATCTATCTATCTATCTATCTATCTATCTATCTTGCTTGTCTATCAATCATCTGTCGCCTACCTATCATCTATTATCTATCTACTAATCTATCATCTATCTCCATTTACCTATTTATCACATATTTATTAATTGTCTATTACTTATCAGTCCCCTATGTATCATCTTTCACCCAACTGTTTATTATCAACATCAATTAATCTATACTTAAATATTATCTATTGATCTGTCTGTGATTACTCATCTATCTATTCATCTGCCGATCAATCTATTTATCATTATTTATTTATTTATTTTTGGAGGTGTTTTGAGTAGAACCCAGAACCTTGCACCTGCTAGGAATGCACTTTTTAATGAACCATACCCCAATATTTCATTATTTCTAGGAGCCACAAATATTACTTGTGATTTGAATTGCTGGTTCTACTTAGTGTTTTGGTACAATTTTGTAAACACAGGAGAAAATAACAAATATGTATGGTAGATTATTATGAGTTATCTCACACTGGGGCACAATGTAGAGGGAGGGAATAGACTATAAATACAATAAATAAAAACATACAAATAGCCACATTTAGATATCCATGTCACATTACATACAATGGATTGTATAATAGAAAGTGAAAGTTAAGTCAGGTTTGGTCGGGTATGCTTTAATCCCAGCACTCAAGAGGCAGAAGCAGGCATCTCTTTCTGAGTTGAAGACCTGCCTAATCTGCATAGTGAATTACAGGACAGCCTGAGCTACATAGTAAGACTTTCTCTCAGGAAGGAAGGAAGGAAGGAAGGAAGGAAGGAAGGAAGGAAGGAAGGAAAAAAGAAAGGAAGAGAGAAAGAAAGAGAGAAAGAAAGAGAGAGAAAGAAAGGGAAGGCAGGAAGAAAGGAAGAAAAAGGAAGAAAGAGAGGAACAGGGAGAGGGAATGTTTTTGGCTCCATTTTCTTTTCCCCTTTCCTCCTTGTGTCTGAAGAGTATGGCTGGCCCCTTAACGAGGGCCTCTCTTTCTGCTCATTCCTCAACCAAAAGTCTGCTCCCACATTCCCTGGGAACTGCATGGCTGTCCCTATTCCTGCTCCTACATTCCCTGGGAACTGCATGGTTGTCCCTATTCCTTATCTCTCCATGAATGGGTATTTTAGGACTGTCCTGGCTGCACATCTGGGCTGTTACAAACCTCTCCCCACCTTGTCCTCCTCCAAGGTCCCTCAGGGGTGGTTGTAGAGTCTCTAGCTGTGGCCTCTCCTCATGTTCCTCACTCTCCTCACTGTTCAGTGACTAGGTGCATGTCTTCTTCTGCACCTCCCTACTTTCTGTCTCCTGGTCCATCCAGTCCTGCTCCCTGGGCTTTGGTGTGTCTCAGTCTTCTGCTGGCCTCATATACAGGGCCTTTCCCATCATTCTTGTTGTTGTCATTTCCCCTTCCCTCTTTACAGGTTTCCATCTTTGCTTCTTCTGAAACTTTCCCAGATCTCACATGTCTTGCCTCCTCCTATCCTATATACTACTTTCTTGGTAGCAATGGTGGTGGTGATGGTGGTGGTGGTACTGATAGTGGTACTGATGGTGGTAATGGTGGTGATGGTAATGGTGGTGGTGGTAATGGTGGTAGTGGTGGTGATGGTAGTGATGGTAATGGTGGTGATGGTGATGGTGGTAGTGGTGGTGGTGGTGGTGGTAATGGTGGTGGTGGTGGTAATGGTGGTGATGGTGGTGGTGGTGGTAATGGTGGTGATGGTGGTAATGGTGGTGGTGGTAATGGTGGTGATGGTGGTGGTGGTAATGGTGGTGATGATGGTGGTAGTGTCTTCCATCTGAGATGTGCACATAGTTAAATCCACTGTCACCTCACCCTTCTCTGTGGTCTTCCTTTGCTCTACTCTGAATGCTTGGAGTCTCCACCCCTCATGCAGGGCTTTAGTGACTGTCCCTAGAGCTTCTTCTTTCAGTAGCCACTCTTTATCTTCTTCACAGGTACTGCTCTGGACTCATCTGTGATTCCTCTGTCTATAGCATTATTTCCAACTTGGCAGAATCTAGGATCACTAGGGAGGTCATCCTCTGGGCATGTCTGTGGGAGGTTATCTTAACTATGTTGATTGATGTGGGGAGACCCATCTTAACTATGTATGAGATCATTTCCTGGGTGGAGTTCTGGGAAATATAAAGTCTATAGCATTATTTCCAACTTGGCAGAATCTAGGATCACTAGGGAGGTCATCCTCTGGGCATGTCTGTGGGAGGTTATCTTAACTATGTTGATTGATGTGGGGAGACCCATCTTAACTATGTATGAGATCATTTCCTGGGTGGAGTTCTGGGAAATATAAAGTCTATAGCATTATTTCCAACTTGGCAGAATCTAGGATCACTAGGGAGGTCATCCTCTGGGCATGTCTGTGGGAGGTTATCTTAACTATGTTGATTGATGTGGGGAGACCCATCTTAACTATGTATGAGATCATTTCCTGGGTGGAGTTCTGGGAAATATAAAGTAGAGACAGTGAGCTGAGTGCTTCTGCCTTCTACTTTTTAACTGTGATTGTGAAGTGATCAGCTCCTTCAGGTTACTGCTGCTGTGAACTTGTAACTATCATGGACTTGTAACCTGAACTGTAAACCCCAATAAACCCTTTGTCCCTAGTTCATTTTTGTCAGAGTGTTTTATTATGGCAACAAGAAAAGAAATAAGGACGGCCTCCAGTTCATTCCTGTTGTAGTTTGAATAAGAATGGCCCTCATAGTCTCATAGATTTGAATGTTTAGTCATCAGGAAGTGGTACTTCTTAAGAAGGGGTGGTCTTGTTGGAGGAGGTGTGTCACTAAAGGTGGACTTTGAGGTTCCAAAGCCCAAGCCAGGCCCAGAGGCTCTCTCTTCCTGCTGCATATGGGTTCAGATGTAGAACTCTCAGCTCCCTTTCCTGTACCATGTCTGTCTGCATGCCACCTTGCTCCTGCCATGATGATAATGGAACTATAAGCAAGCCCCAATCAAATGCTTCCTTTTATAAGAGTTGCCCTGGTCATATTGTCTCTTCACGGCAATAGAACACTAACTAATTCAATCTCTCACTGCTGCTAGAGGAAATATCTCTTAACAAAAATTCATTTGTGTCTCTCTCCTCTCTAAAACCTTCACTGACTTAAATGACTCTTCATTACCCTTCCCTGAAGACTTCCAGTCATGTTTGTCACCCAAGAGACCACTTGTTCCAGTGTGAACATGATGCCCTGGTGGAGGGAGGACCACACTTGGTCTCTGCTGAAGTTCCATGGCAGGTCTTCCTCTCAACTTCTCAGACTCCATTGTCTGTCATTTGGACATTTGTTCATGCTTCAGGACCCAGCAAGATCTTTTCCTCCTGAAAGCCCCCCCCCCATCCCCAGGGCCACTTTTGTCCTATGGAAGGCTGCTTTGGTGGCTACTTTTTTTTATCTTGTGTGCCCCTCAGCTCTCAGGAATCTGTTCTAATGGGTGTGCTGGCTAGTTTTATATCAACTTGAAAGGAGGGAACATCAGTTGAGACAATGTCTCCATAAGGTCCAGTTGTAAGGTACTTTCTTAATTAGTTATCAGTTTTGGAAGACCCAGCCCATTGTGGGTGGTGTCATCCCTGGGTTGATGTCCTAGGTTTTGTTAAAAAAAGTAGGATGAGCAAGTCATGAGGAGAAAGCCAGAAAGCAGCACCTGTCTTTAGCCTCTGCATCGGCTCCTGCCTCTGGGCTCCCAGCACTCCTTGAGTTTGTATCCTGACGCATTTATGTCATATGTACACCTGTCTATCTGTGCACATACATGCCACAGGTCAATGTCAGGTGTCTTCCTCCATTGCTGTCCACTTTTCTTCTTGGGAAAGGGATCCTCACTGATTTGTCTAGGCTGGCCAGCCAATTATCTTTAGGATCTGCTTGTCTCTATCCCACCCAGTGCTCTGGCTGCAGCCACACCCACACCACTGTACCCAGCTTTTAAGTAGGTGTTGGGGATCTGCACTTAGGTTCTCATACTTGCAGGAAAGGCACTTAACCACCTGAGATATCTTCCCTGCCCCAGAAACATCTTGGAGAAGCCAGGCAACCTCACTACACAGCTGCCGGAGCTCTTCCCTCTCTGGCCTCAATGTGCCCATCTCTAAGCTGGGCTAGCAATGCACAGGTCTATGGAAATACTGAGGAGTAATTGAGTTCATGCACATGAATTGTTTTGCAAACAGCCCGCAGAACTCACAACACTTGTAAAACTATTTCATAACTATTGTATGCAAATGTTAAGGACCAGAGAGACTCCTGGAACCAGAGATGCCTATGTTGAAAATACTTCCTCTACTGTCTCCTGCTGAGATTTCTGTTAGCCTTATGTCTCTGCATGCCTTCTGTTGTTCTCTGGGTTCTTCTATTAAGAGCCAATCCTCTCTTGAGTTCACTTCAGTAAGGTGGAGGACACTGCCCGGGAGTGGCATCTGGTGGTGGGGCTGACCGTGCTCCAGCTAATCTATGAAGCTGTTTCCAGGAAAGATGGATTCCATTCTTCTCTGGACATGGAGCTGGAGGTTTCACAGGTACCTGCCCTGCTGCCACTGTGAAAGCTATGTTCTTCCCTTACTCTAGCTGCCCTACTGTGTGACATTTTGGGTTGTACCTGCTTGGGGATCAGGAGAGTGTCTGTCTGTCTCAGGAGTGACATCAGAGAGTGGAGATGTAGAACCAGAGAAGTGCTTGCAAAGATGAGGTGTCATGCAGAGATCCTAGCATTCTGAGACTGATACACTTGTCTCAGTTCTCAACATACTAAGTATATAGACAAGCACCATACTTGTCTTTTATGTAGGTTCTGATACATCTGACAGTCTTGGAGTTAATTAACTGGAAGATGACAGTCTGACCTTGAGAACAGGTGTATGTTGGCAAGCTGGGTGTGTCACTCCTTTAGTTTACATCATATCATATTTGTTCCTTGTGCCCTGTGTATGATATGTTGAATGTGATATATGAAGATGTTAGTGTGTGTGTGTGTGTGTGTGTGTGTGTAGACCCAAGGTTGATTTTTTTGTGTCTTTCCTTAATTGCTTTACACAGTTATGTTTTAAATTTGTTTATTTTTATTTAATGTGTATGGATGTTTTACCCATATGTATACATGTGTACCATGTGTCTGATGTCTGAGGTCAGAAGGGGACATTTGGCCCTCTGAAACTGGAGTTACAGATGGTTGTGAACCCCATGTAGGTTCTGGGAACTGGACTTGGTCTTCTGGAAAAGAACTCTTAACCTTGGGCTATCTCTCTAGCTCCTGTCAGCCTTACTTCCAGAGATCAGGTCACCAATTCATCTAGATTGGCTGTCCAGTGGGCTTCATGGGTCCACCTGTCTCTGTTCCCTTAATACTGAGTTTATAGATACTTACCACCATCCTTGCCTTTTCTGTGGACTCTGGGGCATCTGAACTCAGGCTCTCATGCTTGTGTGGCAGACATTTACTGACTGATCTATTCTCCCAACCCAGGCAGTCATTCTTAAAGCCTACGGATATTGAGCTCAACTTTAGAACTTGCTGAAGGCCATGGGTGCAATTGGAATCCGATAAACATAGCCAAAGTCCTTCTTGCTGTGTGATTCGTCCCTGCGGCCTGGACACTTGCTAGGGTACTTTGCTGGCTTGCTTCCTGTCTGACCTTCACACCCCTGCCTGTTAGGTCAGTAAAGCGGCCCCTGCCTCCTCACTATTCTCTCTTGCTTCCCACCCTGTAGCCATAGACATTTCTGAAAAGTTGGTTA
Organism: Arvicanthis niloticus; assembly: GCF_011762505.2. Classification (NCBI taxonomy): domain Eukaryota; kingdom Metazoa; phylum Chordata; class Mammalia; order Rodentia; family Muridae; genus Arvicanthis; species Arvicanthis niloticus. The sequence goes on along the minus strand of NC_047658.1, from coordinate 92,274,652 downwards.
CTTCCTTCTTGTCATTTTCTGGCTGACAAGCAGGTTCCTTTGTGCAGGGATTAAATCTGTATTTAGTAAAAGATGCCCTGCTTTTTTTTTTAATTTTTTAATTTTATTTTTTTTTAATTTTTATTTTATATTTTATTTACATTTCAGATGCCATCCCCTTTTCCCCATTTCCTCTCCCTAGAAAACCCCTATCCCATGTCCCCTTTTCCTTTTTGCCTTTATACAATTTTTTAAAAAAATGTTAATCAGAGGCTTTATAACTTTGGTAATGCTCAATCAGAAGTGTAACCCAATACCCAACCTAGATATATAAGCTATCTTTGACTGGTGGAGACACATGAACATCTGCCTCCATGCCCCCCTCTTTCTCTCTCTCATCACCTAGCTTCTCCTCTCCTTTATCTTCTCCTCTCCTTATTCCATCTCTTCCTCTCAGTACTCCTTCCCCCTTAGCTCCTCCTACATATCACCCTTCCTGTTAAAATAAAACTTTTCTCTCAAAATACAATTAGAGTATAATTATTCCTAATTGTACAAGTGAGGTACAAAGTAGTCCTAATACCCAGTCCATCATTTTGTTTTTATTTTTATTTTTTGACATTTTGTTGACTAACCAGAACCTCTGTCATCTCTCCTAACTAAAACATTTAGTTTTGAACCTGACTTTTTTCTTGGCTTTAGAATGAATGTCAACTGAAAACCATCCACTCAGATCTTTTCTCTCAAAGTAAATAGTCAGGATTGGCTATGAGACTATAGGTCTTCAATCCCGTCAGAAATCCAGAATGACTGAGTTAACTGAAATTATGGGAAGCACTAAGCATAGCTTCTAAAACTTAGCCAATTTATAAAGACGGCTGAACACCTGGAAAGCCCCTATACTACCGAACGTTGGAGCATCAAATCTTCAGCCTTCTGGCCCAGAATCATCTGACAGACCTTAGTGATGCAGAATTATTAAGGGCTGATTACTCTGTCTAGGTAGATATAATCAGTCGACTCTTCTGCATGTGTGTCCTTTTCTGGACAGTAATTTGTCTCTAGATGGAAAGAGGCAATTCTTGCCTAGTGGCTGTCTCACCACAACTGGAGTAACTCCAAAGATGCTCAATTTCTTCTTAGAATCCAAGACAGGAAGCTGTCAGGAGCAGACAGGTCTCTAATCAAAATGAACATTAATATAGAAATATTTGTAACGTCAATTCTATGGACTTCTGACGTTTTGAAAACCAACTATCCATGTAAGGTAACCTGGACTGTTGTCTGTTAACTCCTCTCAGCTATTTCTAAATAAAATGTGGAAAACACCCTAACAATAAACTCAAAGCCATGAATTTGCTATAGCCCCTTAACTCATAGGCTAACCATCCCAAATCAGTTTAAAAAGTTAAAGAAGGACTGGGTCTAAGCCTTGTATTCCTAAATGTGTTATGGAGGCACAATGCCCATGAGAGTATCAATATTCATGTAATTTTTATATCAATAAGAAGCTCATACCAATGAAAACCTTAAATTTGAAATCAAAGTAAATTTTGTACCATTTAAGAAATTATAACTTCATGTTGATATTAATTATACAGATTTCTACCAATAGGTTATGGCTATGCAATAAGTCCTAACTAATCCTTCCTGTTCCACCAAAACCACTACTTTTCCCTAGAAAGACAGACCAATATTAACCACCTTAGTCCCCAAGCCCAGGGGTGCTGACTCTTCTTTAACTTCTTCAAGCTGATTATGGGCATTGAGATATTAGAAGAGGGGTGGGGGGAAGAGTAAATTGATAAGCCTCTGACACTGTGTCTTCACTGCATCCAGATGGAATTCCAGGACATCGGAGGTTTGGGAAGGTCTGCTCAGTATGCTTGATGAGTAGATACACCAAGGCTGTGTATTTGGTTCTGACTGGAGTCTGCCTTTCCAGTTATCTTGGTTGTGTCAGAACTCCTCAGGGTCCGGATGACTCTATGATCCTGAGCTCCAGCTGCTCTGGGTACAGTGGCTCTTCTAGGATATTTCAGGATATGGTGTCTCCACGGTAGTAGACCAGCGAGGTGTTTGCTGCTCTGAATGTAGTTGCTCCTCTAGGATGCTTCAGGATATGGTGTCTTCTGCTCTGCAGCTCTGTGGGCCATGTCCTCTCTAGGATGCCTGCAGCTCTGCGGTCCTTGATCTCTCTTGGGTACCTCTGCAGCTCTGCAGTCTGTGACCTCCCTAGGGTGCCTCCGGACTCAGTTTCAGATGTCCTGCTTTTAGGGGCCTAGAAGATGATTCAGTAGGTAAAGTACTTGCCAAGAAAGTATGAGGACCTGAGTTCAGATCCCAAGCACTCACTCAGGCTCAGTGGTCTACCTGTAATGCCAGCATTGGGGCTGGGGAGGGGGTGGAGGAGAGCTTTCTAGCCAGGTATTCTATTCAAACTAACAATTATAGGTTCAGTGAAAGTCTTTGCTTCAAAAAAAATTAGGGTAGAGAGTGGTTGAGAAAGACTCTGATGTCAACATCTGGCCATTGTCCACATGTGGACACAAATGCACATATGTACATAGACACATGCATACATATAGACACATAAACATGTATACATGCATGCACAGACATGCAGACACATAATGTCCTCACTCTAACATTAAGTGTAAGCCACTTCATGGCTGTGGAGTGACTGTAAGGTTGGTTATGTGAGTGTCTGACAAAACACATATCCCCAAATATGTTCCAGTGATAAATTGTGCAAATAAAATCATTGTTCTGGAACTATTTCTTGCACTGGCCCCTCTCCAGCCCTGCATCCCAGCCCCAACCTTTTTAAGAGTTTACAGTTCATACTTCTGCTTCCTTATGACTTTTCAGGGCACTTTCCATCCTGTGCCCCACTACCCAGACTGGCTTGGCACAGACCTGGGCACAAGCCACCCTCTCAAGGACATTTTTTTCTTATTCTGTCAGCCCCTCAGGAACCTGTACACACCATGGGAGAAGAGACACAATAATACCAAGATTGAGTTTCCCTTCAGCCTGGAGGAATCTGAGGATTAAAGTCAGATTTAATTTGATTTTAGGTTAATAACATATTGTGACATTTACTGCGCTCCTGGATCACTGGAGACCAGCTCTCAAACCTGTGTGATACTGTATGCATGGCTCTGTCTTAGGTGCCCAGACTGGCCCTTGCTTCTGCTCAGCTTAGAGCAATTCATACTGACCAGCTGTACCTTCTCTACCCAGTCTTGTGTCCTAGAGGCTACAAATCCCTAGAGGGCACCAACTCTAATTCCAAAAAATTACTGTTCTCTACTAGCCTTGAGTAGGGAGAGAACTGGAGAAGCCAAGCCAGGAAGGATGGTGAGTGTATCTCACCATTGGGCTTCTGTCTCCAGTTCCACCCATTCTCCTGCAAATGACACAATCCCATTTGTCTTTGTTGCTGAATACAACTCCTTTCTGTATTTACATGTCATTTCCTTTATCCTCTGCTGATGGGTGCCCAGGCTGAGTCCATCACTTAGTTATTGTAGCACTTAAATAAATACTGTAGCAACAACTTCAAGAGTGAGTCCCTCCAGAGAGGGGGCACTTCCAGTGGCAAAGTTTTAATTTCTTCCTTAAGAATTGAGTCTGGGAGGTGCATGTTTGAATTACATGTAAGCCAGTGTCTAGTGGTAGAAGTTAGATGTAGTTAATATGAAATCAAAGGGCTGTCATTGCTTCACTAAAACAAAACACTTGGACAGTTCTGCATTCAGGTGCGACTGGATCTAGGTTTTTAAAGTCTGTGGGTGTCTGCCATGCCCTTTGGTTTAGCTTTCCTCTGCACTGACCTTGGTGTTGAAGAGATTTCTACCATTAAGCAGCTACTTTGTTGACTATGCTGGCAAATTTATGGCTATCAACTTGGTGACCTCTAGAACAATATATGTTTTTTCATAGTTCCAGAAAAAGAAACTATGCTTGGGCCCTTGTAGAGCTGGCTTGAGCTATGTGCAGACACCTAGAAGCTAGCTATGCCTTGGCCAGCTTCTCCAGAACTATGTGGCCAACAACAGGGGAGGAGCCTACAGAGGACAGTCAGGGTGTAGGGATTATGGAAGAGACAGAACTCTGCCCAACAAATCTACAGTTCTCAAGGGACCAATTGCAACCTCCCTCCCCTTCCCATCTGCCATTCATCCCTGTGGCCTTTGAGAAGGCTAGATGGATGTTTCCATCTCATCAGGGTTATTGACTGCCTGTCAGAACCCCTCATAGCTCTGACGCTGGAATTTCTTTACACAAATTTTAATACACGCTGTACACTGGGAGCCTCCTGAAGCACCCATCATGCTCCCTTCTCCCTATACCATGTTCCCAGAAGCTTTCTCCTGTTCTTTTGTGTGTGAGAGATGAACTGTCCCCTGTGTGGTGACCCTTAGCTGACCAGGGCACAGTGAGTTCAAGTCCAATTTAGATAATCTCCAAACCTTTCAATCCTGAAGTCCCTAGTTAGTCTCTGAATAAGGTTGCTTCTGATGCATCCAAATCTCTAGAGTCCAAGTGATTCTTGCCTTATCTATGACACAGCAAGCCTCTCCAGTGCTTACAGGATGAGGGTCTTGTGTGGTCCCATAGAGATAAGGATTACACATGCTGACATCATGTGAGCTGTCAAGGTTGAGCAGAAGGACACAGGCTCCTTCCTCTGACTTTATGGGTCACAGCAGAGGAGGGAACCTGGGAAGAGGTTAGTGGAATCTCTGAGATGAGTTAGAGTTGAGGGAGTATTCATTTCAGAGATAGATCAATGATAGAAAGATAGATAGATAGGTAGATAGATGATAGATAGTAGATAGATGATAGATAGATAGATAGATAGATAGATAGGTAGATAGATAGTAGGTAGGTAGATAGATACATAAGTAGGTAGGTAGATAGATAGAGAGGTGAGTAGAGAGCTGCACTCAAATCTCTGGTGAAGTAATAATCAAAACATGTGCCAAGAAACCTCCTGAGGTGGAGGAAGAAGAAGCACTTGGGAAAGTTAGAAGAGAACACACTTGGATCTCAGGGTGCTGGGTGAGCGGGGACAGGAGGCAGAGTGAGTGCCCAATGAGCCAGCATGAGAAGGGGGTTTGCAAGGGTCATCCATTCTCTGTCATCTTGTTGCATCCCAGGGCAGACTACTTAGAGAAATGTAAAAATACCAACAAAGGTAGAACTCACAGCACACATTTGACAAAAAAGTGACCTGGGATGTGAAGAACTAGGAAACTAACCCGAAATGAGGGGAAAGAGAAATCAATTGAATCGGCCGAGAACCACCATGGTTGAAGTGGCAGCTGAGGACAGTGGGGCTATGGTGACTGTGGAGAGTCTTTACAAGCAGTGAGAAGACAAACTGAGTGCTTTGAACAGACAGAGATACAAGGGACACAGGAAGACCAAGTTTTCCAAGCACAATTAAATGTATTACATTAGTTTTGAATTTCATATTAAACAGTAGATTTTCTAAGTACATCTCAAATGTTGCAGGGATAGAAAGGCTTCATAAATTATTCAGCTTTTACCTGAAATTTGTATTTAATTGGGTGTCCTATATTTATATTTGCTAAACCTGGTAACTTTACAAGACTCAAATTGTATTCTGGAGAAACTCCACTAACTGATTTGAAAAATGCATACAACCAGGACGGACTTAAGAGGAGATACATTAGAAGAAAAGCTAAACGAATGTGAAGATGCAGCAATAGAAACTATGCAAAATGAGAACCAGAAAGGAAACAGTAAGAGAACTAAGCGGGAAATGACATCCTAGGATATGCTTAATTAGAATGCCCTAAGGATGGAGAGAACATTGGCAGAAATAATGGCTAGTAATTTCCCAAACCCAAGGAAAACTATGCATCCATGGGCACATGAGAGAGGGCGGGTGCTATCAATATTAAGCATCAAGGGAGTAGAGAACCAGTGTAGATTTTACAGCCCTGAGAATGAAGGAAGTGGGGGAAAGATGATGGCTTGGTTGGTAAAGTGTTCACTGTGTGTGTGTGTGTGTGTGTGTGTGTGTGTGTGTGTAGGAACATACAAGACAAGAGAATCCCAGGCACTCCTCACTGGACAGCTTGCCTAGCCTATTTGAGTTTCAAGTCATTGAGAGTCTCTATCTCAAACAAGAGGTAGAAAGTACCTGAGGTATCCTCTGGCCTCCATGTACACATGTGCACATCTGCTGCACACACATGGAACATAGAGTAATGGGATACTGGGAGCAGCCATGAGGAGCTATTTATGTCAGTACACTTGACAACTTACAGGCAAGAGAACTTTTCCTTGAAAGGCACAAAGTTCCAAAGCTCAGTTAAGGAAGAAAAAGTCATGTTACTAGAGTAATCTTGCACCTTGTGCAGGAACTGGCTAAGTCAAGCAGAAACCAGCAAGATATTGAAATATATATATATATATATATATATATATATATATATATGCACATACATATACACACAGAAGCTTTGGTACGTAAAGATACATTCATAAGGGCACACTCTTCAATATAGAAAATAGTCTGTGCCCCAACTTCAGGTCTATTACCTCCTTCTGGGGGATGGGCATATGTGATATGACTATAACATATCGCATATAAATATGAGATTGAAAGAAAAATCCAGAAAATATCCTAGTGCCATGATAGAAATACCTTTCAGCAGCAAATCACTTAAAATAGTTGTGTGTGTGTGTGTGTGTGTGTACGTGGACATGCAAGTGTGTAGTATGTGTGTAGGCTGACCATTTCTAATCCAAGACTAGAAGCCCCAAGGCTTTTTGCGTGTCGGTGTGATGCCACAGGTGGGAAGTTCCACACTGTGCTGCTGTGCTGTCAGAGTCAGTGCACATGTTCGTGAGACACAAGGCACAGACTTCTCCTGAGGCTGAGTGTCAGGTAGCTATTATGGAGGAGTGAATTTTATGTTTATATGTGGGACCCACTCAGGATAGTCCCTCTCAGTCTGTATAAATGTCTCCAAATTGGACAGAGTTAGACATCAAACACACTCCTTGCCCCAAATGGACCCCAAAGGGGGACCAGTCTGGATAATGGGGCAGGGCATATTTGGTGGGGCATGTTAAATCAGAGTGCTGTCCACGATATGAGGCTGAGAACAAACGGTTGTGGTAAGACTGTACAGGGGCTAACTGCACAGGAAGGTCTGTGCTGTACTCCACATGGTCTTAAAGCATACCCTAGGACTGAGCTCTCTGGTTCTCAAAGGGAGGAACTGGAGTTAGGAGTCTACAATGTGTGTAACACTGGTCAGTTGCCACACACAGCTTAAACTCACTGAATCTGGCTCTGGAATCGGTGTTTGCTCCTTCCTTTCAGACCCAAGCATGTTTGTCTCAAAGGGTCTGTTAAGTGAGGCCCCTTGTCTGGGGACAGGCTGCTCCATCATCCCCTTGACAGAAAGAGGAGAACAGAAGAACAGCCCAACTAGGTCCTTGAGGAGAGCTAGGTTAGCCCTCCCCCACAGAGGAGACTGATGTGCATCCCAGCAAATCAAAAGGCTGCAGTGGAAACTGAGGTCTGGAAGTTTCGCTGTGGGAAAGTCATGTGGAAGGTACACTCAGTCTCTCAGTTGGGAATGGCTTACTGCCTCAGTTTGTGATTTGATGGTGTCGCTTTCCTGCTATTTGTGCTTTTACTTGGAAGCCAGACCTGAGAGAACACGCCCTGCCCGGGACCCTCTTTATTGGCCAGAGGCTCCCACTGGGTCCTTTGTTTTGAAGGCTTTGGCAGTCAGTTTCCTGTTGTAGGAGTCTGATCTGATGCTTGGCTGTCTGTCTCCTGAGATGCTCTATGGTTCTAACCCTGTGGGCTGCGTCTTTGCTCCCTGACTGGAGGAGGCAAAGCACAGATGCTGTGGACGATTCCTGCTCGGAGCAGGATAGGAAGGAAATTCCCTTTTCTTACATGTTTTCACAAGGCTGCTAGCTTTTTAAAGACCTTTATGCAAATGTTACCAAATTTATTTTTCGAGTTTTATTTTATTATTTTTAGTTCTGTGTATATTCGTATGTCTTTGTGTGGGCACATGTACAGGTAAGTGCAGGCCAGAAGAGGGCTTGGCATCCCTGGAGCTAGAGTTACATACTGTTGTAAGCTGCAGGTTGTATCTGCTGGGAACAGAACTAGGTTCTCTGCAAGAGCCCTATACTTTCCCAATCACTGAGCTGTCTCTCCATTTCCAAATAGTACTAATTATACACTATAACAACAAAATTATGAAAGTTTGAAAATAATGATATTCCAAATTTAAATTCCCCTGGGGTTATTCATGCTTCCATCCCTTTTTGCCCCAGCTTTGAGACAGCTGTTAGAGGAGACCTGCTTGCATCGCAATAAGAGACACCTCAAACCCTAAGAAATAGGCACATTAGATGTGTGTTTTCTTTCCATAGTAGCTGGAGTACTCTGTAATACATAGTACACAGTAATGGAGCACTCTGAAGAGCAAAGCTCCTGCCTGCCAACCAGGCTCTTCCAGTTGTGGTGCAAAGAAGGTCCAACCCAGGTTTTATCCCCTTTAAATCTCTTTTCTCCAAGGGTCGGCTTAGGGGGTTAGGCACATCTAGACTTCTTGGTGGGTAAGGGGTCCACAGTCTCAAATGGTTCTGGAGGCCAACATGGCAGCTTTCTGAGAACACTGCAGTTTGAGGTCTGGCCAAACAGCCTGCTTGACTCTATACTATCTGAACTGAAGACTCCTGTTCAGTCCTGTCTTGCCTGTGTAAATAAACCCACTTATCTTACCAGAGGGCTGTTTTTTTCTTTTTTTCTTTCAATCGTACTAAATGGAAGGTTTCCACTGAGGTTTGCACTGTTCCCAAGAATTGAGGTGTTAGTAACTTAATTTTCCAGTTTATATATGCTGATGGGCTTGGATACAGTTTGGGAGGTGATTGAAACTAGACTGAGGGCCCTTTTAGAAGTAGAAGAAAACCCAAGCTAGGCCTTTGTTCAGTCTTACAGTAAGAAGAATATTTACTACATGTTGTTCGTGCTCTTGGGCTTCCCACTCTCCAGAATTATGAGCTCAGTAAACTTTGACTCTTTATAAAGTGCCCAGTCTGAAGTGGTGAGCCCATGCAAATGAAAAAAAAAAATACTGAGGAATTCTTTTCATTGGCAGACTGGATTTAAGAACCCACTTGGGCTTGTTTTTAAAAGTTAGTTCAAGAAGGCCATATAGGTTCACAGGTGGAGGAGCAGATGTCACCTGTTTGGGGCTAACCTCACAGGTCTTTCTGTACAGATCCCTTCCAGAGGCTTTTCAACAGCTACACTGGCACAGTGGGAGGAATGGGGAGGGGTCAGTATGTGCATTTGATGTCTTGCTAGTTATCTCTGCTTTGTCTAGCCCTGTCTTCTCTGATGAACCAGAACTTGGAAGAAGACAAACTTAGCACAACTTAGAGCTCCACCCCCAATGTAGCAAAAGGTCAAGGGCTTCTAGTGAAAGTCTGAGCAGTGATCTTCACTCTGACATTCCCTTTCAATCAGTGTCTTCCACTAGACACAGCCAATCAGCTTGGGGTCCTCCTAGGTTCCTTCTGGTTTGAGGACTACATGCTGCCCATGCAGCCCATGCTTCATGGACTGTGTTCCTGTCCCAGGTTATCCAGTGAGAAGCCTGGAATGAATACAGTTTTTACATCTTCCTTAGAGGTTCCAACACTTAGTCTTGTTTGGGAAATCTGGTCTGAGGCAATGCTCCACCATGGGGAGCCACAATCTGCAGCTCTGCTCAGGATATCCTTTCTGTACTCATGGAATTCTAGACAAATGGAATGGCCAGGCATACATCATCCCACATCCATTAACCTACTTCACACTCACTTCCTGGGTTGTGTTGACACCTACTGTATACTCTATCTCACATCCTCCTGAATAATTCCTGAAGGACCATCAGGCTCATCTCAGCCTCTGCTGCTCCCACAATAGGTAGATGCCACAACTTTATGTGTCTTGGCCCTATACCCATTTTTCTAAGTAAGATAGATCCCATAAATAGACTAAGGTAGAGATTAACTTCTTTCCTCACCCCAACTCCAAATCCCAGAATAAGGGATGTGGATTCCAACCCATTCAGGTCTTAACATGATTCTTCTCCTGTTCTATTGCTTAGAAGGAGACACACTAGAAAGTTTATAACATTAAGAAGGTTAATTATTTCCAGAAAGAACCAGAAGTTTCCAAACTGCTTTGGTCAGTAAATTTAAAATACAATAAATAATTTATGTCCCAATTTTCTTTCCACAATAAAGAATTAAGACTCTTTTAATTTGTCAAATTTCCTCTTTTTGAAAAAAAACTTCAATTTCTTCCTCTTTTTCCTTGACCTTTAATTCTGGCAGAACGCCAGATCACAGGGGTCAGGGTCCTTTGGGCCATGGCATGCCTACTGGGATTGCTTTTTAGCAGGGAGTATTTTATATTAATTGGGGTGAGTTTCAGGGACCTTAAAACCCTCAAGGTTTTCCTTTGGGATTAGGAGATATGATATATTTTTGGTTACTTTTCAGATGCAAAAACAGACAAAGTGAGGCTTGAAAATATGAGCAGATACACTTTTCTTTTGGCATGGAATTTCCTAAGGTTTGTTTCTTTTGGCATAGAATCTAGACTCCAACGGGTCTAATCAGTTGGTTTGAAAAGTTGCCTATGGGGGTAAATATAGGACCTAAAATATGAAAACTGTACACATTGTTTAAAGGGACAAGAAGGGGTGTTTATGAGAAGCCACCAGTATCCTCAGTAGAAAGCATTAGTGGGGATAATGGTGGTGAGGGAGCTAGAAGTCAGGCCTGGGCCACACAGTAGGAGTCACAGGAGAAGGTCACACCTTGGGGAGAGGAAAAGGACTCTGTGCTCTCAGAATCTCTCAAGATTCTGGCCTGTAGCACCATAGCTGGGATGCAGCTGGAAGATAGAGTTTAAAGGTGTCCCACTGAGTCAGCCCACAGGACTTCCTGTGACCCCCTGAAGAGCACAGAGCAGTACAGCCCCACTTGGCAGATCAAACAGCAGCCAGAGCTCATGGGACTTCTCCCAACTGATGTAGCTGCTGGTCAGCTGAGAAAAGCATCACCAAGTCCTGGGCTGAAGAGCAATCACCAGTAAAGTAGCACTTAAAAGTCTGATTTTATGTGTTCACAGTTACCTGCTGTTACTGCCAATATCAAATGGAAACTTCCAGAAATCAGCAATTGGTAAGTTTTAAAGTGCATGATGCTTCAAATGGCACAAACAACTCCCATGACATCCCTTTCTGTCCTACCTCTGGTGTGAGTCAATCCTTTGTTCAGTGCGTCCCTGTGGTAATATGTTACCTACCCTGTTGTTGTCACTTGCTAACTGTCTCAACTATGAGAGGGTTGAAGCATTGTCATATTTGCATTGAGGACTTAATACTCCCTGTGGTACAGCACATTTGTTTAAGGTCCTGTGGGCATGGAAGGGCTAATGTGTTCCTTTGTGAGGAAAGGGGAAGAGAAAAGGACAGGAGAAAGCTAGCTACAGGAACTGGCACATCCCCAGGTCTTGTTGCCCCAGTAGTCTACCTGTGTTCTAGGGAGACCCAGGTATCTTGAAGATATCTTAGGATTTCTCTGAGTTAGCTAAATAGCTCTAGTTTTGTGTGGTATACACACACTGAGATGCTACATGAACTCTCACATGGCATGATTCCTGTTGCATAGATTCATGGTCTAACATTTCCAGGCTTACAATCTTACTGGGTCTAGTGTCCACTCATGGTACACACTTTTCCCATGGTGCACTGTTGGCCATTTTAAAATTGTTGGATTGAGAACCTCTTTAGTGACACTTACCTTTGGGACTCCTGTGTGGTCTGGTATGAGAGTACATCTTTCTTGCCCATGAATATTTTCTATTTCAGGTTATCCATGGATCCTAGCAACCTAGGGATAGGTTTATGCTAATTGATCAGTTTGGGAACACAGGATAAACTCACTCCAAACTAGTATGAGAATCAAGACATGAGTGAGTCTTGGGGTGCTCCATTCTAGCTCCTAACTTGGGAGTGCACTGCTTTGGATTCTCCTGTTTTGGTCACATGTCTATAGTTTAATTCCTTTGCTTTCTATGTTCAGAGCTTCACACTAGTCACCTGTGTTTTTATCATGTCACCTTGCTTAATTATTGTAAGCGACCCATATTCCATGAAAAGCTGTTCTGTCGTCTTATGTCTCTCAACCCTCATGTCACCCTGGATCTCTTGTCTACGCCACAGAGGTTCACCAGACATGGAAATTAACAGCTGTCATATTTATTGCCCATTTCAGCCTAGTTTTTTTTTTTTTAATGAGGGTTTCCAAGTTACATTTTTTAAACTTTGCTGGAAATGATGGACCTTTGATTTTATTTAAAGAAAAGTTTCACAAGTCAGTAAGTACCCTTGGTTTTGTCCAATAAGATGGCTTTACTAGTGAGAGTTCAGCTTCCAAGATCAGAACCTTCTATTATACTTTTCCATGTTACACTGTGAATTTTACCCATACAAAACAATGTTACATAGTGTATGCTAGTGTAAGACCATGTAATGACTCAACTCAGGAGATCAAGGTTGGTAGGAAGTCTAGGACATGTCACAGAAAATGATTCCCAAACTGGCCCATGGACCAGCCACCTTCTAATTACCAAGAAGAATCAAATATCATGGACTGTGTTCCTGTCCCAGGTTATCCAGTGAGAAGCCTGGAAATGAATAAAGTTTTTACATCTTTCTTAGAGGTTCCAACACTTAGTCTTGTTTGGGAACTCTGGTCTGAGGCAACGCTCTACCATGGAGAGCCACAATCTGCAGCTCTGCTCAGGATATCCTTTCTGTACTCATGGAATTCTAGACAAATGGAATGGGCAGGTGTACATCATCCCACTTCCATTAACCTACTTCACACTCACTTCCTGGGTTGCGTTGACACCTACTGTATACTCTATCTCGCATCCTCCTGAATGATTCCTGAAGGACCATCAGGCTCATCTCAGCCTCTGCTGCTCCCACAGTAGGTAGATGCCACAACCTCTAATTGCTCTCTCCTACATCAACAGCTCTGATACTTGCTTTGTATTGTTGCACACGAGAAAGAAGTTGAAGAATAAGGAGGTCAATTTAGGGAGATATGTGCCACTGTCCAGAAGACCATGTACCTGGCTTGGACACTGCTATGGAGAACTAACTTTCTTGTGCGAGGCAGGCCCACTGTGCTTTGGAAGGTTTGATGGGTCTTCAAAGATGAAGGGTGGACAGAGGAGGGAGGAGGAATGTCTCCATCCTTCTAGGAATACTTTCCTGTGTATTTGGAAATGGAAAACTTTGTCTTCTCTCCTGGACCCCAGAAAGGTTATCATCATTACACTCCCCAAGTTTGTTTGCAGAATCGCTTCCATCCAGTTCTGGGTACTGTGGGGAAAAGCCACAATGGTCCTGAGGCTGGTTCACAGTGATGGCCTCCATGAAGGTCACATGCCAGGCCCCAGTAGACACGAGGAAGTCCATGGGTTTCCAAGAGTTTATTGTTCATGGTGAATGTAGATGGTCTGTGCACCCCCCCCCCCCAAACTCAGGGCAGACCTGAGTTAAATAGGGAGGTAGAAAGGGGAAAGGGGATGGAGTGACTGGGGAAGAATGCTTAATTGACTAAGCCCTCTGGCCTTCAGACATGTCATTAGTATCTAAATCTCTCTAAGGCCTGAGGCCTGTAGTCACGCCCTCTACCTGTGCTCTTTGGGTGGGGCTGCATTGCCCTGATCATGACTGAACAGTGTAGGTCAATGGAGTTCCATACCACATGTTAGGAGTCTGGATTCTGGAAGCGGAATAGATGCCCATCCCTCACAGGCAATGGATACCTGTTGGGTCTCCGGGCTATTTCCAGCCAGTGCTTCGACCAAAACCAAGACCCCTTTCACGGCCCTACAGGATACCCTAGCTGCTCTCAATCCTTAGCAAGAAGTTCATCCTGGAGCTTTCCCTCTGCTGTGTGTGAGGTAGAAGGTGTGGCAAATGCAGCACCTCTAAGCATCAGTTTGGTGGAAGGTCCATGTTCCAGGCTCTGCTTTGGAATGGCCACATGGTGAATGAGATTGCATGCTGCCACATGCCATTTGTGTACCATTCATTCCTTGACAAAGAGAGCAGAGGAAGAAATCTTGGAAGATGGTATTAAACACCAGTGATTCAGAGGAGGGATCAGGGGGAAAAGAGAGATAGATGACAGATATGTAGATGATAGTTAGATAGATAGATGATAGATGATAGATAAGCAATAGGCAATAGATAGGTCACACACACACACACACACACACACACACACACATTTTAAAAGCATGTCCAAACACATTGTAGGCAAACAGCCATATTTACACAAACTGTTACAGAAAACACACACCAATGTAACAATGTAACAATGTATAACATCTGTACTCAGGGAATTACCGAATAGGATACACATGAATATAACTACACATGGACATGTTTAGGTATTAGCTGCAGTTGTATTCAGGTAAGTGGCCAAGTGACAAAGGTGACTCAAGAGAGATGAAGCTCAGAATAGAAGAGGCTCTGTCGAGTTCACCACACTGAAGAAAGGGTGTTTGCACACTAGCGTTTGAACCTCTATGAAAGGAACTGCTTCAGGTCCTTTTGAGCAGGGTTTTCCTGTATATACCCAGGGCTTCATTTACATATCATTAACTTCTTGATAGAGAGCAGAAAAACTTATTTATTTATAATACAGGCCGATGACTCAGATGGGGGTTAAAGGGGGAGGAAAGGAGGTAGGGAGGAAATGAGGGGAGAAGAAGGAAGAAGAGGAGGAGGAGGAGAAGAGAAATATTGAAGGCGATTCAGCGATACACAAAGACAGGAAGATAAAAGAGATACATGAAGAGACACATAGAGAAGAGAGAGAGAGAGAGAGAGAGAGAGAGAGAGAGAGAGAGAGAGAGAGAGAGAGAGAGAGAGATATTCTGGGGGATTTGTTGAATCCCAGAGTTTGTTTTCAGGATTTCCAGAAGCTTGTGGGTACCCAATCCTTGTTTTCAGCGCATCCTCTACATCCCACATAGCGTCATTGCCTCAGAATGCTGCCTTGTTTTGATTTTCTGAGGGGCAGACCATGGTGCAGGAGAGGAGTCATATCATTCATCTGGAAGATGATTCTAGAGAGCTTGATGGAGAACTGAGGTTATGAGGTAGAGAAGGGGGGAACTAGTGAAGAATGTATCAATAATCAAGAGGGGGTGAGCAGAGCCTTGTCCTGTCAAGGAACTCTGGGAGAGAGTGGAGAACATCTTAGTGACTTCATCACAAAGGCCAGGGTGAGAGCAACTGCCTGCTCTCTCCCAGTGATCATTGCTTACAGGCTGCTCCATGGAGGCTGATAGGGGCATAGGAATGTGATGGGTGGGGAGATGAGCAGAGCCTTTTGGAATCTCCTGATATTAGCATTTGTTATCTATCTATCTATCTATCTATCTATCTATCTTTCTATCCATCCACCTATCTGTCTTTCTATCATCTATCTGCCATCTGTCTATCCATCTACCCACCCACCCACTTTTCTTTTTTTTTTTTTGTTTCTTTCTTGCTTTCTTGTTTTCTTGCTGCTTGTACCTATCATCTATCTTTCTATCTATGTATCTGTATTATATCTAAGACACTTTCCAGTTTCCTATACAGTGCAATTCTTGGTAGCCAGAGGAGATCATGTTTGAAATTACTGTTGTCGCACTGTCACCATGGGGCCATCATGCTGTCCCGCTGGAGGAGCTCGGTGTTGCGGCCGTTTTAAGCAAGGAGGCTGAACATTTACATTCAGTTGTCAGACAGTCTTGTTTGGTCTGTAAAGTATCTTAAAATATGTGGAAGCACTGCCAACATTTCAGTTGTGTGGGATTTAATGCACACACTGGGTTTCTGGCTTCTCTTGAAACACTGGAAGACCTAGCAGTGTTGGGACTGGAGCAATATGTGGCAACGGTGGGCTGTGGTTGGCTAGCAGCTGCTCCTTTAGCTGAGATCTGTCTGGGATCTCCAGAGTCCCCTGGGCCACCTGACTCCGGTTGCATCTGGGTCCACTCTAGGTACTGATCCTTACATTGTGCCCTGTTTTCCTTAGCATTATGGAGCCATGCACATCTCATTTTCTCCCCTACATCCTCACACTTGTGCATTGGACCTGCACTGCTAGTGTGCCCTTGCACTCATGTGCTTTTGGTTCTAAAAGTTCCTCTGGGTTCTCATAACTTCCTTCTTTCTAGGATAAAGGATTTTATTTATTATTTTTTATCCATTTGCTCAAGGCTTGCTATGGATGAATAGAAATTGTCATTTCCCCACATATCAGACTTTGATTGGCATCTGCCACTTGGTCCTCTGCTGCTTCTACCCTTTGTTACTGCAGGTAGTGTGAATCTGGATCACTGTTGGCAGAGCTGAGCATGACAGGACACCATGGGCTGTGCATACAACCACCATTGTGTTTGTCCTGGGGAAGAAGCCCTAGGTTCTTCCTATCAGTTATAGGTTGAATCTGAAATGTCTCCCTCTGACTCCTAGTTGGAATGGGTGTTTTCCAGCAGATGGTACTGGAAAACACCTATGTTGGAAGGCTGTGAAACATTTAGGAAGTCAAACCTGACTGGCATATAAATAAGTCTCTAGTCGTGGTCTTTGTCCATGGCACTGAAGGAAGGTTTCCACGGGATGATGGTAGCACTCTGACCTCTGAAGGTGTGGTAGGGACTCGAATTCTCACCATGCTCTCTGCTTCCTGGCCTGCTGTGGTGGGAACCGCTGTAGTCACACACTTTTCTTGCCAGGCCTCCTGCCATCATGAAACCCTCTGGAGATGTGAGCTGAAGGGCTCTTTCTTTCCCTGAGTTGTTTCTGTCACACTACACCCACCCCAGCCTCCCACTTCTCAGTGGCCAGCAATGCTGCACCCTGGGATGCCTTGTACCTTGATCCAGTTAGGTTATTAAACATCCTTCGACTGCCACAATCTTCCAGATGGTATGCTAACACAGTTCCAAGAGGGAGCAAGCCCTGCAGGAATCTCTTCTAGTCTTAGCCCAGCTAATTAGACCAATTTTGAGTCCAATGTTGGAGAAGATAGTGCCAATCTAGCCAGTTTTGCCAAGTTTGCTTCTTTCCTGCCTTTGTCATAAAATTTCCCTCTTTTTCTTCACACACACACATACGCACATGCACACACACACACACACACAACAAAGCTTGTCTTTAGCTACTTTTTTGGTTCTTTTTACTTCCACCCTTCTCCACCTTTTGTTCCCACCCTAAAAGAGTAGAAAGAAAAGGAGATGATGTTATCATTAGATTATTTCCTGCTTGATTAGAGGTGTCGAGTGCCTTGGGGCAAGTCTAACCTTCACTGTCTAGCTATCTAATTTCTTCTTCTTTTTTCTTTGTGCACGACTGCTTAACAAACCATGACCAACAGCACCCAACAACAACCAACCACCCACCCTGCCTTTCGGTGGCCCTAGCATTTACATATCCTCTGAAAAGTCCCTGGAATTCCAAATATCACACAATCACAGAACCTATCTGATGGCAAAATCATCCCCCTGCTAGAGCACAGGCAAATTATAGTCAGGTGCTGTGGACAATCTGAAGCAGCCCCATATTCTCACACCTGGGATTAAAACGAAAACATATTCCCATAATATTCTGTGTTTTTAAAGAAGCCCAAATTCCAAAATTGTCAACACACACACACACACACACACACACACACCCCACACAGCACAAACACTTTAAGCAGGAGCTGGTGTGAGGAGGAAGGCTGGGTTACCTGTAACTCTGTGTATCATTTATTCCATTGACTGAGACATCTGACACGGAAAGCAATGAAGGCGGAGAAAGTGATTTCCTTAAACTTGGTTCACTTGGCATCTCTCCTTGGACAATGCGAGCGGTGCATGATCGAGCTCTTTCTAGATGGGAAACGACTGGTGCAAGGACAGAAACAGATGAGTCACTTATTTTTCGGAGTTTATGAGCTGGAGGGAGCTCGTTAGAGCTTCAGCATAATAGCATCTGAGCGTTGATGGAGTCTCAGCCCCATCCTTTATGGAAGAAAAAAGGTTTTAATGCTCTAAAATAGGAGTGAGGTTCTAAGAGCCCTCTTACTAATTAAGCCAGTCAAACATTCCTGGATGCTCACATGGCATTTCTGGCTACTGGGGACACCAAGATAAAGATATATACTCCATCTTTAAGGAACTGTTTTTCTGGTGTGGGAGGCAGGACACTCACTCAGTAACAAGGCTTTGTGGCCAGCATGGCAGAAACAGATTCCCATCCTGGTGGGACTGGGTTTTCATTTGTTTGTATGTTTCTTGTTGTGTTTGTTTGTTTTTGTATTTTTTGTTGTTTTTTGTCTACTCTCCTTTGAGCCATAGACCAAGGTTGTCTAATCTTAGTTTCTTCATGTGTAGGAATGAGTTAATAATATCTCACTTTAAGGACATGCCATGCACATTGAGGATAATTGGTAAAGGGTGACACATGTGGAGTTGAGTCATGGTGATGGTTCAGAGGCTGCTCTGAAAACACTAGCTGCTCTTCCAGATGTCCTGAGTTCAATTCCCAGCATCACACAGTGGCTCAGAACCATCTCTAGTGGGATCTGGTGCCCTCAGGAAGACAGAGTACCCATATACATAAATAAATAAGTCTTTTTTTTAAAAAGTTGAGTCACTATAGTAACAACCAAAGTAAATTATTTTAATGGAGACTAGGGTGCTGAAAGCATGAGGAAAGAGGCCCCTCAGATCTTTAGGCATCTCTGGGGAGATAGAACTGGGAAAAGGGGGTGGCGGAAGCATGGCAGAAGGCACAGGTATGGTGTGAAGAACAGAGTGTGTGGAGGAGTGAGGAAAAAGGGGAGTGATGTAGATGGGAGGGAAAAAAGCAAGACAGCAGCAGGCATAACAGTCCAAGGACTGAAAGAGAGGGCTGGGTGGCAGCTGTGAGCATTTTGTGGACTTATTGGGGCATGTAATTGAAGGTGTCTTGCTGGATTGAGGATAAGAGAGTCCTCTGCTTGCACATGGTGACTGAGAAAGCAAAGACAGTCTTCCAAGGAAAAAGAGTAGAGAAAAGGGAGTTCTGGGTAGAAATGCTGGACCTCCTCCTCCACCCTCTTTTTCCTTCTCCCTTCCCTGTGGTGATTACCCATCTTGGATAACTTTTCCTTTGAGACAGCAAAGATTTATCAGTGTCCATGATGTTACCATCCCAAGCTCCAGGTGAGCAGTCAGAGTTTGGTCTACACAGATGTTCATCAGCAGTCAAGGGGTTAACTCCGAGATCCCTCAGACCCACATGACTACTCAAGGGTGCCAGAGAACAGCTTCAAAGATCAGCCCGATCTGGAGCTCATGGTTTCTATAAACCTCATGTCCAGTCCTAACAACTGATAGATAGAAAAACAGTGAGTAATGGGGTACTGGGCCCACAAACCCCACAGAATGTCCTCTTGGAAAGTTGGTATGATTGAATCTTACAAAGGGGGAACTTGGGCTCGGGAGATGATTCAGTCATTAAAGGCCAGGCTCACAACCATAGCAGGGGAAGTCTCTGAACTTGGCATAACAGAACCTTGGCTATGTCCTCCGGTGTCCTCCACCAATGAGCAGTTTTGTCTAAGACCTACCTGGAGCAACCAGGTTTGGAGACTGGTCCCGCCCAGGGAACAGGCATCATAATTTTCTTTAATTCTCTCCAAATCTTTTAACTGCTGAAGAGCAAACATCCCTGTGACTCATGTTTCACAATTTACGTCGCCAGCTTCACATATTTTTGACAGTTCCATCATGTTTTAGATGTTATGAAATATTTGTTTTCCTCCTTAAAGTTGGGCTGGTGAAAATCAACTTACTTCATGGTTATTGATACTCTGTGCCAGAGTTTCTCATCCTCAGACACATTGACGAGATAATTGACAAGTCCCTGGGCAAGCTGAGCCCGTGCCTGGCATCCTGTGGGTGTCTGTATGTTTCTCCACATCCAGATTTCCACTCATCAGCTGTGACTAGCAATGTCCTCCTTGGGACAGCCCAAAGCATCTTCACGTTAAAACTCCCTATCCCCACACCAGATCAACTAAAAGCTGTTTCTCTACAGTTTGAGAACACAACATGCTAGGCAAGAAATCAAAAAGATGGTGAGAATTGAGAACAGACTCCAGTGTTGGGGGTGTGGCTCAATGGTAAGGTGGTTGTCTAGCATGCACAAGGCCCCGAGCTCCATCCTCAGCACCACACATAGAGAAGCTCACAGCTCAGAGGAATGCAGGTTGACCTTGATACAATGCAGGCCAATGATCCTCTGCCACAATCCCTTACTTTTCTTTTCTCCTCAGCCCAGAAAGAAAACACATGAGCACTTCACCCAGTAGCAGGATAATTAGGCATAGGGACTAAATGAGATACTTGTAATAAAATAGAAACCAGTTGGAGTTCTTCAGCCAGAGAATGAAAGAAGATGGCTGCCTATAAATAACACAATTGTTAGCCAAGCCCTCAGAAAAACACTCAACATGTCAGTGTCAGAGGAAGATGTGTCCAATGCTTTAGACTCTGAAAATAAATACCAAGAGTCGAAAATAAATGGCATTATTAGCAGAAAGGGAGTCCCTAATTAACCAGCAATAGTCCATTACTGTAGCCTTCAATTCATTAAATTGCATAATTACATAAAAACTCAGTTGACGCTTGATTCAGTCAGTGTATCTGGTATTGTCTCCTCAATAATTAGTTCTATAATTGTCAGCTTGACAGGGCAATTAAAAATGTTTGAAGACGTGGTGTCAGCTTCCCTGTGCGAAGCTGCACCAGGCATGAACGTCTCTCAGAGAATTGTCCATCTGGGTAGTTGCATGCTTCCAGCTCCTGGGATGAAGAGAACCATGGGAAGGGGTTGGAAGCATCCCACAGAAAGGCTTTACAGCTTCCTAGGGGAAATCATTCTCTGTGAAATGAGGTTGGTGTGCTGTCTTTCAACACAAAGCCTGTGTTGAAAACTGAATCCTCAATTGCAAGTGCCAGGGGGTGATGTTAGAGATGTGACTAAGCCATGGGGGTTTCTGCTCTTATAAGAGGACCAACACCAAGGTGAGACTTGAGGGTATGAATCCCATCTCTTGTTCATATGTCCTTCTGCTTGCTCTCCATGGATTGTTACAACAGCAAGGCTCTCACTAAGTGCTGGCACCTCAATCTTAAACATCCTAGTCTCCAAAACAATGGGAAAAAAATCTATTTCTTGCCTTTATAAATTGTCCAGTCTTCAGTAGTATGCTATAGCAACACAACATGATGTAAGAAAGGGTATCATTGCTTGAGTGGTCGAAGTTCTAACTGCTGGGATGTGGGAGAGGTAGGCTATGTGGGAGAGTGTAGAGGGTTCCAGGCTTGAGTGTGCAGGAGCGATGCTCTGAGTGCTGGGTGCTGTGAGGGAGGACTCAGTGAGACTGTCAGGGTGGAGGAAGCACAGCCGTGCCTGCTGTCTGGGATTAGGTTTTCCAGTGATCAGGGATGCCTAGTAGTGTGGGACTGATGTTCTCATGAGAAGGAGAAAACTAACAAAGGCAATGGGGGAGTAAGGGAAGGGGAAAAACCATGCCTCTAGCCAGGACAGGTTCAGGGCTCTTTTATGGTTGTGTAGAATAATAAAATCAACCAAAACAATCATCTATCAATGAACTGATGGGAACAATCTTTATGAATGTGTTTGAGAGGCAAGACAGAGACCAGTGTGCTTTGGAATGGTGCAGCAAGGAAGGCGAAGTCAGAGTCCAGTTTGTGTGTATGTATGTGTCCCTGTGTGTTGGTGTGTAGTGTGTGGTATGTGGTGTGTGTGCGTGTGTGTATATGTGTTTCTTGTGTATGAGTGCATGTATATGCTCATGCATTGTGGAGGCCTGAGGCTTATGTCTTGTGTCTTTTTTGATTGATTTCCACCTTATTCTTTGAAAGAATCTTTCAACTGAACCTTGAATTCTGTAGTATGGCTAGTCTAGATTGCCAATTTCCCCAGGGATTCCTATTGCTGCCTTCTAGGCTTCTAGGTACCAGAATTCCCAGCAGGCTACCATGCTTACTTGGCATTTACATGGCTACTGGGGATCTCAACTCTGGTTCTTACTCTTGGATGACAAGCACTCTATCCATTGAGCCGTTTCCAGCCCTAAAGATCAGAGGTTATAGTTGGCAGTCATCATGGCACTAAAGATTTTGTGTAGGCACACTAATGTAAGAGCTATGACCACAAAACTGATTCTAGTTCCCAGTTTGTTCTCCTTCCTGGTTGGTACTGACAGAGCTCCTTCACAGGGAGTTCTAAGCTCCATTGCTGGATGTGGCTGAGATGTGAACAAAGTCATTCAGATGGGCTAGGTTTATAAACAATGCTGCTATTCTGGTTGTGTAGGGTTGAGAGAGCTCGGCATAGGGTGAAGCATCTCTGCAAGTCTGAGAACCTGTGAGGAGATTCTTGGATGGTCCTAGATCCCTCTACTGTCAGGACTGCTTCCTGATTGACTTTGTAAAGTTGTACAGTCTGGGGATGTAGCTCAGTGGCAGAGCAGCAGTCCAACATGAGCAAGACTCTGAATTCCATCTTTGGAACAATATGTACATAAATATACACATACAAACATGCATATATACATACATATGCAGATAAACTTATAACACATAAATGTACACATACACACACACATATACAGTTATAAATTAATACATACACACATACCTATGTACATATACAAAACAGACGTACCCTATACATGCACTTAAATTTAAATACTTAAATATATATACATGCATGCATATATGCATATAAATACACAGATTCACATACATATATAGTCAATACACACATTTACATGCATTTATACACATACTTACACAAATACACACATGTACATACTAAACTGAGGGGAAGGATAACCTTTTTCCTTTCAGAAGCAGTAGCCAATGGCCCATGTCAACTGAATGTGGTCACCAGGGATGTGGTTAGCCAAATGTGCTGCAGCCCTGTAAAGGAGACATATGGGGCTTCAGAGAAGTCTTTGCTTTTGCTAGTTCCTCTCAGGTCTTGACAGGAGATTAAATACACGTTGGTGGGATGGACATTCAGTCCATCTTGTGATGTTTCCAGAAGTCACTCTACCACTACAGAGTAGAATGAGGGGATACATGATCTCCAGGGTTTCTGAGCCAGTGTGCTGAGGACCTAAAAATGCCTGGTCCATTTCAGCAGTACTGAACCATCATGGGACCCAGATGTACACAAAAGGAACTCACTTTAAATGGAACTGGCTGTTCTGCTTTTGATTGCCCCTTATTCAGTCTCCAGCACTCTTTGAGGAGGTTCTGGGACTTTTTGTGCAAATCAGTGTAATTTTAAAAGAGCCAAGGATTGATTTCTCTGCTTGCCCCCCTTCTTGCCTCTCGCCATCTATTCTCTATTGCACTTTCTGCCAGGCACAGATCCCTATCCATGTGAGAAGATGAGAAAGCAAGTATGTATGGAAGGTAGTTATGGAGGGGAAGGAATTTTTAATAGAAATCACCTTTAGCTCTATTTTGATTAATCTTTTGTGCTTCTTTGAGGAGAAAAATGCACTGGCCAGATTGTCTGGGCTTAGATTTTTAGGCTGCCTCCCTCCTGCTTCCTTAATCACTCTATGCCATTGTTCCATGGATTTCTTGTCTTTAAGCCTGAGTTAATTTATTCTTTCTAGTAATGATCATTGAGTGCTGCTAGGAGCCCAGCACCATTTCAAGTGGCTGGGACCCAGCAGTGAATGAAGCAACCCCAACCCTCTATTCCCATGAGAACTGCATCCTTACAGGGGAGAATGTCAGTGAATACAATGTGTCATGTATGGAGTGTGTGATGGACGGGATGTCTGGGAAAGGTGTAGATGGAGGGAGATGAGGGGCAGTGTGGGTGCATCCAAGTTTAAAAAGAGTGACAGGGGCTGGGGTGGTTCACATGCCTAGTACAGGTAAGGCCTGTGTTTGATCTATAGTAGTAAGGGGGAGGAAATAACCAATCAACCAACCAACCAATATGGGGAAGAGACATTGAAAGGGTGTTTGAGACACAAGGTAGAGGCCAGTATGTATGGCTTGGGTAGAATCAAAAGGGCTACATTTAAGGGTTACAAAAAAATAATTAAAAGAATAAATTCCAAAAAGAATAACATGTCAGAGAAAAGGGGCAATGTGTTCAGTCAGCTAATGGAGGTAGATTATACACAGATTTGTTAGCAAGATAAGAGATTTGGGCTTAAACTGAACAAATCAAGAGTCTTTGGTGGGATTTAAGCAGAGAGGAAGCAGGGCAGGACCTAGGTTTCAAACTGAGCTCTTGCAACCTTGGAGGGTCATTCATACATTAGACCACGGAGCCTGGTTGGGAGATGATTAAGAGTAATACAGGCTGGAGCTGGCAGGTGACCTGGGCCAGGTGTGAGGACTGTGCCATCCCAATGGTCATTTAGATCATGTGAATCAGTTTGTGGATGACCTCAGAGCGCTGCTTTCAGGAACAAGTGACTGTTGTTCTCACCTATAAGGGATGTCATACCAGACAGGACTGAGTCATATGGAGACCAGGGTTCTATTATCAAGGTCCTACTTTCCTTGCAGTTTGAGGGAATCTTTCCTCAGTGTGGGTTTTATTCCACAGCTTAAAGTAAGGCTAATGATGACACACATCTGCTCAAATTATGCTTGGCTCTATAGCCACTCACCAGAGGGATTCCAATGGGCTTGAAATAACAGAATAGTACAATTATACTAGGATTGTTGTAATATAAAATGCTTTTAAGGGCTACTTTATTTAAACTAACATTTTACATTCCTTCTTTTCCCCAAATCAGTCTTGTTTTTAAGGAACTTTGAACTAAAACCAATTATACAAGTTTTTTTCCCCTTTCTTTTTTTAACTACATAATCTTATTTTGCTTGGTCACAGTTCCATTCTTCTGGGTACACTTGTATTTTCATTGTTTTGTAAGGAACTTCCATAGAACTGATAATTCATCCTTCAGCCTCTTGAAATTTGGCTCTTTTAAACCCATGTTCCTTGTTGTCTTAGTTTGCTTTCCATTGCTGTGGTAAACATCATGACTAAAAGCAGCTTGGGGAGAAAAGGGATGGTTTAGCTTACAGGTTACAGTTCATTATTTGAAGGAAGCCAAGGTAGAAACTCAAGGCAGGACCTGAAGCAGAGACTGTGGAGAAATGCTGCCTACTGGCTTGTTCTCCATGGCTGGCTCAACTTGCTGTTGTGTCTTGTCTTTTTTTTTTTTTTTTTTTTTTTTTTTTCATTTTTTGTTTTATTTTGTTTGTTTGTTTCAAGACTGTGTGTGTGTGTGTGTGTGTGTGTGTGTGTGTGTGTGTGTGTATGTGTGTGTAACTCTGTAGATCAGGCTGGCCTCAAATTCACAGCCTGCTTCCTGTCTCTTGAGTGTTAGGATTAAAGGCATGTGCCATCTCTATACCTCCAAGGACCACCTGTTCCGGGGTAGTCCTGAACACAGAGGACTGGGTCCTCTGACAACCATCACTGATTAATCAAGAAAATATCCCACAGATATGCCCACAAGCAACTTCTCAGTTGAAATTCCTTCTTCTAAAGTGACTGTAGTTGACATAAACTAACAGGCATACTCATGTATCCCATCATTCCAAGTTTGACAGTATCAGGCCATAGAGTAAATACAAACTTCCTTAGATGATAGCACTTTCCCCAGAGATTTCCATTCAGCTTCCAGACAGACTTTCCATCTCTGTTCCAGCCACAGACTATAGACTCTCTCAACTTTGCTTGGAAGTGGGACGTGCGTGCATGGTGATGGCTGAGTGAGAAGAAGAGAACAATCTTTTGTGCTTCACGTTGACTGGCCAGAGTAATCTACAGTTCTCCAGGCTTAAGTCCAAATAGATATCATCAATTCAAAGGTTGAATATGGGGCTGGGGAGATGGGCCAGTCAATAAAGGGCTTGTAACACAAGTGTGCAGACTTGAGTGTGGAGGTCCAGGTTGGATAAGGTACCCTGTCTGGAACCCCAGAGATGGAGAAGGGGGATGGGATCCCTGAGAGCTCGCTGGCTAGCCAGCTTAGCCAAAACAGAGGTTCAGCGAGAGACTTGTCTCAAAATAAAATAAAGATGAGGTGGAGAAAGATAGAGAAAATGCCTGAAGTCAAGCTCTGTGCTCCACATGTGCAAGTGCTCTTGTATACATATGTGTGTGCACCCAACACACACACACACACACACACACACACACACACACACACACACACACACACAGACACACACACAGAGTCAAGCATAACGGCGTGCTTCTCAAATTCCATTGGCTAGTTTCAGCACCTCGCTACCTCTTTACTGAAATGTGACCCCCACAGATGGAGAGATGAGCCATAGGAGGAGTCTACTAACACCCAGTAGGTACACATGAGATGCAGTGAACGTCAACAGTGAGGATGCTTCCGGTTTCATGTCTTTCCTCTAGCTCTTGCTCTCTGCACTGTAAATTTCATGTTTTAAATGCCCTTTATCCCTCTGCACCACTGGCATGATATGCAAGTGCCAAGACCAAGGCACACAGGGGTTCTGTACAAAGTCCTGGACTCCAAATTTCAAAAGTGCTTTCTGGTTGGATGCAACTTCCCTCTACATAAACAACCCCAGGTTTCCTGAAAGTCAATCTTTTCTAGACCATGGTTCCCCTGCAACCTTTCCTCTCTTGGCTTTTGAATTTGTTTCTCAGGCTTTGGGCAACCTTCCTTCCTCAGAT
The DNA here is from genome assembly GCF_011762505.2 of Arvicanthis niloticus. Lineage (NCBI taxonomy): Eukaryota > Metazoa > Chordata > Mammalia > Rodentia > Muridae > Arvicanthis > Arvicanthis niloticus. The sequence continues at coordinate 92,247,749 of NC_047658.1, read as the reverse complement.
GTGAGCATAACCGCCTCTCATGGCCATGGCTGTCCCGCTGCAGTGGGTCTCTCTCAGTCTCCTCTCTGCATGCCATTTCCATATCCCTCTGGCATCCCAGCTTCTTTCATGTGCATCCTGCCAGGACTCCGAACCTAAAAGCTGCCTCTCAAATTGGCTCTGCCTTCACTCTCCCACATGCAGGGCTGAGGCTGTTTACAGGAGCCCATTAGGTGCAACCTCATCTGTTTTTTTTCCCTTTTATGTCTCTTTCCTACTGTTTCTATTCCAACAACAAGTTAAAATCTTGGTGTTTCAAAAAAAAAAAAAATCTATCCCAATTCATTAGAAGTTCCTTTTTCAAAGACCCAGCCACAGCTTTCTGACTCTCTGTGAGCACTGATGCTTTCCTCTCTAACAAGTGTTCTCCAGGTCCTTGGGCAAGTTTGCCCTCTAGAGCCAGAGTGGTCCAAGAACTTGCCTTTTTGTTTCTGTTTTATTTCTTTGGCTATGTGATAACTCGGCTGAAACTTCAACAACAATGGAAAACACAATATCAGAACGCCATCTGTTCCTTGTCACAAGCCAAGCACTCTGCAGCAGGCAGCTTTGGCCCTAGTTTACCAACGTGGACACTGAGGTTCCATCCCACAGAACACTGTGCATTCTCACCATGACAACACCACCCATTTCCCTCTATCTTTTTTTGATAAAATTGTTAAGTGTGTGAATCTACCCTTTGAGGTGGAAGCACACACACTGCCTCAAACAGGGGTAGCATGTGAGCCCCTCAGTTGTGAATAAAAACAAAAGAGAATTAAGGAGGCGTGTCCCTCAGACCATTCCAGGCTGGGACAAATGCAGGAGATAAACAGCTTAAGAGAGAAAAGATTTGTTTTGGCTGTGGGTTCCGAGGCTTTAGTCCATGGTCCGTTGGCTCCATTGCTGTGAGGCTATGGTGGTGTTGGACATCAGCAGGGACTGTGAGGTGACACAGAAAGGAATGAAGCATGAAGGGACCAGGGACAAGGTAGATTTTCCAGAGCTTGTCTCTAGTAAGGTATTTGCTCCAATGATGTGTTGCTGCCTCCTTCTACCATCTACCATGTTATGAATCTGTCAAGAGGTTGATTCCTTTGGGAAGCCGGTACCCTGAGGACTTAGCAATGATCAGAAATCCCCAGCTCTGAATGCTTCTGTGCTGGAAACCAAGTCGTTAAGCTATGAATCTCTGGTAGACACTGCATATCCAAACCATAACAGGGAGGCCTTGATGTAGGGAACTCTACACACAGACCTCTGACTCCAGTCTGTAATCCAAATGGCTGAATTCAAGCAGACCTGATTAGACAGGAATATCGATTGGTTATCGCAAGATGGAATCCTGCTCTCTTCCAGGACTCTCTCCTTTTCTTAGTCTCTCGGGTTTCTCCTATGTCCACTTTTTTTTTTTTTTTTTTTTTTTTTTTTTGGCTCTGGGAATAGAATCCAGGGCTTTGTACATGCATGTATGCAAGGCAAGTGCTCTACCACTGAGTTACATCTTCGTGCTCTAGACTTTCTCTTTAATCAGCTTTGTCTAGGAGCAGCTGCGAGCTCAACACTAATCCTCCATATGCTGAACTTGTACTAGATGTAGCATGGTAGACATGGAGAAAAATCTTGGCAGAGACTAAATCTGCCAGTTCAAACCTGCTGTCAGCTGTGGATTATGACTGTCTGCTAACATGGTCTGTGCTTTGTGGAGCTTCTGTGCTGGCCTCCTGAGCAAAGAGAGCTGAATGCTGTGAGTAGAAGCTTCAGGGCTCTGAGAGAGTTCAGCTAGAGGCCAGGGCTGCCTGGGTCTTATGCTCACAGGCTGGTCCCTGCATATGGCATCCTGAGAGTATCACACAAGAATAACAACAATAGCAAACAACTTGATAGGCAGATTGCAGAAGACCTTCAACTCAGAGATTGTAGCACATTTTAAAGAGCCCCAGTTATCACCAGTTAGCCCCATGCCTGAAAGGAGTGGAGGACAGCATGTGCTCAGGAAGGGAAGTGAGGGACAGAAGCACTGGTGCAGGAGGCTAAGGAGGACAGAGGCTCAGATCAGCTTGTAGACTTTGGTGTACATGGGATTTGTTTTGGGAAGGTTAAAAATATATAAGTGCCATGCAGCTACTGAGTTATGATCTGCATTTTAAAATCCTCTCCTTCAAAAATTATTGTAATGCATGCATCTCGACCCAAATGTGAGAGCTCTGTTCGTGAGCTGGCTCTCTTGTGTCAAGTCTACACAGTCCTACTCAATATTGGGACTGGAGCTAATCAAATCATCTGAGAAAATTGCCATAAAAGACTGGAGGGAAATTATGTTCTCTTTCACCTCCTTCAGGTATGTGATTTAAGGACCCCCTTTTCTCTAAATCAGAAGACGTAGCAGCTTTGCCTGGCTTTTTTTGCTATCTGGCCAAGTTGTTATTTGGATGGATGAGAGATATTCTCCTACAGACTCTAGATCTTTGAAGCCAGTTACATAAGGAGAAGTTGAGGAGACTCTTCAGATGGAAAGAGGATATTTTAAAAGTGAGTTTCTGAAAGGGAAAAAAAAGATCACCTGTTTTTCTTCTCATTGACCCACTGACTGGCACACCTGCCCATCAACACTTGTCTCATCCTCTCAGTAAGGCTCACCAACCACATCATGTCACAGAGCACCACTGGTCCTATTCAAGCGCTGAGCCCAGATGATCAGGTTGTGTTATTGCTGCTGTTCTCCAAGTTTCAGAAAGACAGAGACCTTTTCTACCTGGCTCAATGTGTTGTCTCCATCCCAGAAGATGGTAGCTGAGTGGATATACATGGAAATGAACAAATAAACTGGAACCAGCTAACGGAGTCGCCCTCCCTGACTTTGGGCAACCCCTCTGATATCAATGTGCCTACTAGGAAGTGTGAAGTAGCTAATGTTGACTTCCTAGGGTGATATCCCACAAGTGACAGGGCACTTAGTGACAGGGCAGTGTCTGGTTAGCATCCAGTGCCCACTGGCTATTGTTCTACCATGACTATTTAAATTAAACCAAAGAGAAAGAGAGAGCATACCTAGAAGGTTACTGATTTTTAATTTTGCTGAATAGATCATTAAAAATATATAAGAACTACGACTTATTATCTTCAATTCACACAGAAAGGACATCCTTACATAAAAATGGAGAGGAGACAGAGTATCAGAGTAAAGGTCGTTCTTCTAAGATTTTAATAAAACCAACTTAATGAAAAATTGTCCGTATTGTTTTCATTAAAAAACACTTGTCAGAAACTAATGGGACCATTTCACAGTGCTCTGCAATTTGGTTTTCTTTCTCCCTAAGCTACTGAACAGGATTCTTTCTCTTCGAAGAGACTGACCTGAGACTGATGATCATGACCCACGTTGTTCAAGGTGAGCAAAGGGAAGGAGAAGCCTGAGTCATGTGGCCTTGGCTGTAGGTGGCTGGGCATTTACTGGGCACACGTGCTGTTGGGAGATGATGGGCAGGACTCTCACGACTCATCCAAGGAGCTTCTCTCTCTTGTTGTGTAATACTTTGGTCACTTTATAAGGTTCAACCGATGAGACTACCTTAGAACTCCCTTGGTTCCCATGCTCGGTGCTGTGGAGGACCTGGAGGGATAAAAGCAGGCAAGAACTCTGAAACGTGGGTGGCCCCATCTCCCAAAGTGTAATTTATGTGCCTGTGTTCAAAGATAAGGTCTGAATGAATGGGAATGGAGGGTTCCTTAGAACATTTTCCTTTTCTGTCTTTTTCAGAGAGTGACCTCACTGTAACTTTTTTTCCAATGCCTATTTTCACTGATGGTTCTTAAATGCTTTAACTTCCTTGTAGCCCACCACCCACCAGAGGTAGTGGAAAAGAAAGGATACAGGAGAAGTGGACCTGTTAAGAAAGGTTCTTTGGAGCAACTCTATCTGTGTTGTCTGGAAATTAGCAGTTCAGTTCACAGGTCAGCAGTGGCAGCTCGATCCACTCGCAAACACTTTAAGGATACACCAGCAGTCCAGTTCGGTAGAGTCTGAATAGGAAACACAAATGAGCAGTGTTGGCACTACATAGCAGAGACAGCCAGGCCTCAGCCTTGGCATGACTCAGCAGGAGGGACCAACAGGATCACCAGGAAAAGTTCTCAGCTGTGCAAAGTGAAGATCAGGGAAGACAGAGACCAACAAACATTGCGTAGCTAGCTGTACCAGTAAGCCAAGCTGAGCCTCTGTCACTGTTTGTTGAGTCCTTTTTATACTCCCTCCAAATTTTTATACTCCAGCCAAACTGACACACCGCATGTTCTCCATGGGTCTTGGCTCAGCATGTGAGTTGGTCTTAGGTGACATCACTCTGCCAATCAGCCTGAGTCCCGTGGAAGCAGCAAGAAACTTCAGCACACCACGAGAGGGTTTTTTTTTTTTTTTTTTTTTTTTTGTGCATTTCTCTCTATACAGTCCCCCAAAATGCCACTCAACTACAAAATGTAAGGTGGACCAATATATATCTGTTAGCAAAGAATCCTTCATCACGTATCCTTTCAAATGCTTGCTTTAGCAGAATATTCTTTCTCCTGTGTCTGCTTCAGCAAAATGTTTCTTCATGAATCTGTCTTAGCCTTTCATCTGTGTCCACTTCAGCTAAATGTTCCTTCATGTGTTTGTTCCAGCAAAACATCATCCAACTGACTTTCCAAAGAACCCTTAAGTTTCTACTTCACCCCACCACATCCGACCTAAGTTGGAAATTTCAGAATCGGTTTTGATCCTTCCACCTTCCCTATTCAGTTTTCGGGAGTAGCTGTTGACCATTCTCAATGTCTTCCACCAGCACAGCTACTGTGATGGTGTCATCACTGCTCTTTTAACTTGATGCATCTGTCTCTTCTGCCATTTTTATTTGTTTATTTCAATATACAAGTATCAGTATTATTTTACCCCCAAATAATGAGCTACCTAGAAAACAGTTTAAGAAAAAAATTATTAAAGATTAAAAATAGAGTAAATATAGTCAAGAATGTGAAAGGTCAAACACTGGAAACTATAGAATATTGAGAGGAAAAAAGGAAGAAAACTCAAATAACTCATGTTCACTGGTCTTGATGAATCAAGCCATTTGTCCATAAGTTCACCTATCTATTCATTTATCCACGTACCCACTCATCCACATGTTCATCCATCCATTCATTTATTCACAGCATACCCATCCATCTATGTCCATTGATCCATCCTCTCATCTGCACATCCATCCACACAACCATCAATACATCTATAAATTCAGCTACCTGCCCACTCACTCACCTACCCATCTACCCAACCCTCACATCCACTGACCTATTTACCCACCCACCCACTACTCTTCTACCAGTATTTACATAAAGCACATGATTAACATTGTTTCTAGAACACGCATTTAAACATCTCGTAATTCCATCTTTCTTAAAAATATTGACTCCAGCTTCTGCAGAAAGAAAAAGTAGTTTTTCAAAGTCATTATCAACAAAATGTGTAATGTTCACTTAACAGAACACGGCACCAAGAGCTTTTATTTAATTTTGGATGGTGCTGTCATTATCTTATTTTTAGGTATATGGAGATGGCATCTTTGAAATGTTAAGTCATCAGTCCAGGGTCAGGTTACAAGGCTAGTATTCAGTGGAAAACAGAACTTCACCTCCTTTTAACTTCCAACTGCCCTGTCTCTAGCAGTCACCCTCTGCCAGATGAGAATAAAGATGCTCCAAGTGTCTGGAGTTGAAAGAGAGGGCGGGTGAAAAACTTAGAGGGGTGGGGCATGAAGTGAGTCTGGAAGGATGAGCAAGTGTTTAGGACATGGGCAAGAGTAGAAACCCCGAGAGCATCAGGTGCAAAGGAGCAGAGACTTTAGCCTTCAGACTCCATGGAGCCAGCCTGCAGATTCCATGGAGCCAGCCTTCATCCTTCAGACTCCATGGATCTGGACTTCAGACTTCAGATTTCAGACATCAGTATCCTTTCCATCTTGAAAAAGAAACACATGAAGAATCCAAAGAATAAGAGTTTCCAGAAGACCTGGAAACGTGTTCATTTCTCACACATATGCAAACCTATGTGAGTGTGCTAATGGACAGCTCTGGTGTGAACTGGACCCCGTCTTGTCTTTGTAGTGCCTGGCAGGTCTGGTGGAAGTCCAGGGTATTTTGGCTAGAGGGAAAGCTGACAAAGCCTGTGGCTGGTATGGACCAATTATCAGTCACTGTCAATTATCAGTTTACCTGTCTGTTACCCCAAATCCTGTCTGTCCATCTTCTTCAGTTTGGGACATACAGCTTTTTCAGTCAGACTATCCATTCACAGAATCTCTTAGGCCTCTAGCTTCTGTACATTGATTTTTCCCTTGCATGTGGATATCACTCATGTTTGGTTATTAGTGGAGAACAATTCCCCCATCCATGGGCATGACACATGTACAGATGGTACTGGGCATCTATCTACCAGTACCCATAATTATAAATGTCAGAGCACCCATTTTTGCTCATCTGTATGCATGCCTTCTTAGAGCAAGGGCAGTTACTAACTCCTTGACAAGTGTAGGACTAAGTTCTGACCAACAGAAACTTGTCAAAGAATTGTTGTTATTATTAAGCAAATATTATTTCCAGGAAACATCATTAAAATGTACTCTTTTGCCTTATATTTAAACACTGGAATACAGAAGAGAAGGCTGGAGCTGAAGCAGCCACAGGATTAGGAAACTAATATCACCTGATTCTATACTAGATTTTTTTCCTGCTTAATAAAACACCCTCAATCTTAGGTGGATTTCTACAGTATTTATTTTTTTCTTGGCGTTGTAGATTGGTGTGATGGTTCTTCTGGCTTGGCTGGCATGACACTTTATTCACATGGTCTGGGGCTGGCTCAAAGTGACTTAGGTTAGAACTACCCACATATTTGCTAACAAGCTTGTCTTGACTCATGACTGGGAAAGTAATGGGCTACTTGAGAGCAGCAAGCTAAGACTATCCACACTGTGCAAGCTTACCTTACTGGTCATCAAATGTCATTTGACCAAGCTCAGTGCCATTGTGGGGGGAGGAATCAACTACAACATTGTAGACTAATGGTTCACCACACTGAGAAAGGGAAAATGTTATTTTAAAGAGAAACATAACACTTTTCTCTGTGTTGAAACAACTTGCTTATTGAGTGTAGCGGGAGGTATTAGAAAAAATGCAGGTGTGTCTGGCTAGCTCCCAACCTGGCTGCCATGTTCCTGCTCTATGCCCATTTGTCTCAGCAAGCTCTGCAGTGAAACCAGAGCTCCCGAGCTCATTCTACAGGGCTGTTCTCTTGCTTGTCCCCATAACAACTGGTTACTGTGTTCCCAGCTCTGGTTCACTCATTCCTGGAACCACTAGTTCCTTCACAGCCATAACCACCTGGTTGTCAGAGGACCCACTTCCCAGTAACCTAGCAAAACTCTAAAGCTTAAAGATTAACCAGTGGATTTATATATTAGCAAATACTCAATATACAAGATGCCCACACAATTAGAATTGTTATCCCAATTACCTAACCTTGATATGAATAACTACCTGAGACTGCTAGAGACATGAGGGTGACATCCTCAGCCATCTTGGTTCTCCTTCTCCCTCCCTGCCTCTTCCTCCTTCCCCCCTCCCTCCTTTCCCCCAAACTTTTCTGCTCCATCTACCCTTCTTCCCAATAACTGGATCTAGCCTTTATTTTACAAATTAAGGTGGGCAGAAGGTTCACAAGAAGTCACCTGTATACCATTCACTCTTCCTCTGCAACCTCTCCCAGGAAAGCAGAATTGGCATCAAAATACAAGACCAGGGCCATCCACAACAACTGAGCTTATGGTGTATATTTGGGATTCTAGTACTCTAGACTTGAGGACAGCCTGGGTCACATGCTAAAACCATTTCAAAATTCCATGGGCTGGGCTTGTAGCCCAATAATACATTCTTGACAACCTGCTTACTGAGTGTGGGTGAAGTTATGAGTTTGAAGTCAAACAGACCAACCCAATTTATTCATGGCAGGCTTTGTGTTACGTTTTGGATATTCTCTCTTTTAACCCAGTGATCTTTGCTCCACTAACAATGTCTGTGACTTTGGTTCCAGACTTCAGATCCCTATCCTTCCTAGAGGAAGTTCCTTCAGCTCCCTACTCTTCAGCCTCCTCCTTCTTCATATGAAGATGACAAGAGCATCAGGCATTAATGGAGTTGATGTACTGACAGTGCCACACAGTGCTAATAGCAATGCCTGCCATGTAATAAGCATACAAACTTAAGTGAGATCATAATTTTAGACTACCTCTCTGGTAGAAGCCAGGGAGCTTTTCTGTAAGGCAGGGTTCTGCCCATGTTGAGATGATATTATTCTGACTGTTAGGGCCCATGCCTGCAGGAGTCCCCTTAGACTTGATGTAGTAAAATTATAGGACAATGTTTACTCCCTGACTTATCCAGCCAGAGGAGCTGTGCCTAGGGGATGCCAGCATGGCATTTTCTTGTTATCTTGCTGCCTGGTTGGTCAGGCTGCACAATGTAAGTCTTGAGGTGCAGAAGCCAAGTGGAGATCACTCAGCTTTCACAGTGTTGCCCAGCAAGAGAAAGAATGAGACGGATCTCACTGTAGGTAATTAATTCTCCTGGTGTTTTTGGATATGTGTGTCTGCTTCAATGACTACATTTGTTAATATCAAGCAATAGGGATTTCTTTCAGAGCAATTGTAGTAAAAAAATTTTTTAAAAGCAGTGGAACATTTTGAAACACTAAGCTGACCCCCTAAATCTCTGGCCTGTTTGGTATGTAAAACCCTCCATCCAGCATGAATGTTTTATGAAAGGATTGAGAACCAAGAAATAAAAGAGAGAGTATGAAAAATTGTCATGCAAGAGATTGAACTGCACAGGCAGCTGAGATCAAACAACTCGTCCTGACAGGGCTGGGAAGTTCTGTGGAGCATAGAGCTGAGAATCTTGGGAATGAACAGGCACACAGGTAGATTAGCAGATCCCAGAAAGAGGTGACGACATCCTAAATGATGCTTAGTTCCTGAGTTGTACAAAGAATGAGAGAGATCACCTTTGCTCAGGATACTAAGCTAGCTAGATATACCCACAATCAAACTCTCAGACCAGTGTCCAGTGTCAGACACCAATTGCTACAGTCAAGGTGAAGTTCTAACAAACAGACCAAACATGCACAATGCCTTAAATATCATATGTGTTTATTGCTCCTTGAGTGGAGTTCAAAATGGGCACTGTTCATGGAGTGCTTCTTTACATGGTGATTTCTTCATATTGATTTCTTACTAGCTGTGGCTTACTGGTTGTGTATTGGTGAGTTTTATGATTGGAACTGCCAGGCCTGAAGTAACACTGGTTAAAAAATCAGCCTCAAGCTATGCTGCTGTGGTTTGAATGTGACATGTTCCATTGACTCCTGTGTTTGAACATTTGGTCCCCAGCTCATGGTGCTGCTGTGGAACTTGCAGGTGCTGGGGCTCTGGTAAGGAAGTAAGCTCCTGGGGAAATGGGCTTTGGGGTTTTATAGCCTGGCCCCACTTCTGTTCTCTCTATTCTTGGGGCTGCTGATGCAGTGTGACAGGCTGGTCTTATGTTTCTGCTACTATGCCTTCCCCACCATGATGGACTGTATTCTCCTAGAACTGTAAGCTAAAATAAACATTTTTCTCTAAGTTGTACCTGTCAGGTATTTTATTACAGCATCAGAAAAGTAACCCAGACATGTCTAATGGTTAGAGGGTCAAGACCTACTGTCTTGTTGAATTTTTCTGCCTCCCATACTTTCCCTTCCTAGTAGGACCTTGGAAGACAGTAATGCTGAGTGCTATATAGACTGTAGAGGTTTCATAGGGGAATAATATTAGAAATGGGGCTAGAGATTGCTCTTGTGATATTTTGCCCTTGCCCTGTGAATCTGCCTGAGGTTCAATTAAAAACTAATGGACTAATTTTTTGGTGGAGATTTCAAGGCAGCCTAATATTGACTCTGTCACATGGTTATTAGTGATCACTCTTAGGGATTTCTACAATGAACTGGAGCAAGTGGGACAAAACCAAATGCAAAATGTAGGGTTTGAAGAGAAAAGAAGGCCAGGAGAGTAACTTTGGAGCCAAGGCTTGTGCTGAAAGAGATAAGGAGATTAGGAAGAGGCCTTATCTGAAAGGAAATAAGGGGAGGGATGTCCTCAGGGCAAGACCCAACTGGCTAAGCTTCTGTGCTGTAAAAGAAAAAGGCCTGAGGGATGTTTGTTCTGTTCCTAAAAAGATCTGTTCCTAAAAAGAGGCAGCAATGAAAGATACTGAAATGTAATTCAGGACGTCAGGCTCCATCCCAAGGGGCAGCCAAGCACGGGAGTGTTGTTCATGCAGTTCTGACTTTACAGTCATGAAGGATACATTAGCAAAGGAGTTACAGAATCTTCCTCTATGGTTAAGGAGAGCCACTGAAGGCCAGGCAACGTGTTTCAGGACAGGCCTTGGATAAAGGCCCAGAGAGAGGCCATTGTGTGAAGCTGTGAAGGGGAAGCCTGGATTTTGTTCGGAGACCCCAAGATGCTGAATATGCCAGAGCTATGGGACATCTGCCAAGAAAAGGTGCACCCAGCGGTGGAACTAGCTTATGATAGAGATGTATGCTGCTGACAGCAAAGTGGGGGTGTGGTTCTGCATTCTGCCTCTCCTAGTGGGATGGGTCCATGTGCGCTACACATGGTATGGGGATGGGGATGCAGGGTGGGGGTTAGAGCCAGTTCAGCTGACAGTTGATGTGGAGCTACAGGATTTGGGGTTTGTCTTGTTGAGGGTTTTTTTCTTTCTTTTTCCTTTCCTTTTCTTTCTTTCTTTCTTTCTTTCTTTCTTTCTTTCTTTCTTTCTTTCTTTCTTTTTTTGTGTTGGTCACTTTAAAACCCAGGCCAGGACATCTGTAATGCCAAGAAGCTCTCCACTGTGAACCCACAACCCAACTCAAGGATAGCAGGTTAGTGTTACAGAGAGGAAAGGATGGAGAGTAATGTTTTCATCACATTCATATCCAGACCTCAGAGGGAAGAAGGTGGCATCCTCCTGACTTACTGACACCAATAGAACCCTGTGGACTATAGAGTGTCTGTTATGATAAGGCAGAGTGTGAGGCTCAGACATTTGTGCTATAAGAACAGCACTGTCGCATGTCTTTCTCCTCTCAAGGCTGAGGTACTTATGGAAAGATGGTGGGCTGGTAGCAACTGGATGTGAGCTGGTTCCAAGGAGAGTATCTTTGAGAAAAGCCACTGGCCATGTGCTAAAAAATAAAATGCTTAGAAGGATGTGTAAAGTGGTAGGCAGAGAAGGATGGACCTGATTGGGAGGTAACTGAGGGTCTGGATACTCATTGAGAGTCTCAGGATAAAGTTAGGTTGAGGGCTCTGTGATCCTACACGGCGGACACCTGACATAATAACTGCTGTGATTTTCTCTGAGAGGAACTTAGAGACCACTTGGGAGGGGGCTGGGATTCAAAGCACAACATCATTTCCCAGTAGCTTTAATCTTTATTGTGGATTAGGTACTGCCTGATATTCATGACCCGAGTGACTGACCCTCAGCACTTCTTGGTTGAACTTTAAATGGAGAAACTGAAGCATCATGAGGCATGTGAAGTGTTTCTGATCTAGGGCATCTCATCCCTAAGAAGAGCTGCAAACAGCAGGGATCAGGAGGCTGCTAGCTGAGTGACCTGCCACTCAAGAACAAAGTTGGAGAAAACTCTGCTTGTCAGAGAGAGAGAGAGATAGATAGACAGAGGGAGAGGGAGTGGGCGAGGGAGAGGGAGAGGGAGAGGGAGAGAGAGAGAGAGAGAGAGAGAGAGAGAGAGAGAGAGAGAGAGATTGGGATGAAACCACACGGGTATACCTGGACCAGGAATCCAAACTCCCAAACTCCAGGCAGGGAAGGAAGAAGTATGGGTGTCTTCATGCCCACATCTGACCATCACTTATAACGTGGCTAGGTCAGCTGGGCAGTGCATCCTGGGTTCTGATTCCTGGGCTTCCCTGAAAACCTCAGTCCCTAGCAATAGCAGTCTTTCTGTTTTAATTCAGAGAGCTGCGATCATGTGGATACAACTACCATTGTTACTGTCACAGGAAATGACATTACAGCATTGCCCTCTAATTCTATAATTACTTCATGCATATATTTTCATTTTGGTATGATTTATATGGGAGTTCATGTACGTGCTCCTGTCTTCAGTTCCATGTCTGTATGTGTGAAGGTACACGTACATGCCATTCATTAATGTCATATGTTTTTCTGTCCATGACCTCAATGTTTTTTGAGACAGGCTAAGTGAGTTTTCATACTCTTGCTAATGAAACCAAAACACCAAGTATATAACCTCCCAATTTCTGGGACATTGGCTTCAGAACAGCGTGGGAAAGGGCTCTTTCTCATGTTCTACATACAAACACTCAGAAAGCTGAGAAAAGATCTAGCAGAGAGTTATTCTCCATGATTCCATGGACCTCATGCTTGTCTCCCTGGGCATAGAGCTCAATGGTTAAGTTTTATCCACAGCTCATCTATATATTATGTATGTACTAATCTATATTTTTGAGGGTCTGGGGCTTGAACTTTAGGTGTCTGTTAGGCTAGGCTAGGACTTCTCATAGAGCGTCTTTGCAGCCTCCTCTGTACTCTAATCCTAGATGCAGTGAATGGCATCCTCAAGGCTAAATGGCAAAAAGAATCCTTGCTGGACAAACCAGCCACTGAAATGACTGGGCAGTGTGTGAACTTACACTGGAGCTAAGGAAGCAGCATCATTTTCTGTCTTTCTGCTCCCAGATCTAAAGGGGCTATAGTGGGAAAAAGATGAGTATGAGGTAGTTTTCAGGAAAGTATATCTGACCAGAGCTCAGGCCATACCCAAAATGTTCTCCAAGGACATTGGAAATGAAAAGGATAATGTAAGGACATGAAGTGATGAGACACCTTTAAAGATAACAAATGAGGTGAAGTCAAGATTCTGTGACATCACAGGATGAGTTATCACCATGGTGAAGGTGGTGGCCTAGGCTTGAGGGAGCACAGGATTTACTGGGGTTGGCAGGAATACAGAGTAGGAGCAATTGGGTCAGGGTGTAGGCTGGGGATGTGTGGTGGTTGGTCAGTATCCCACCATCCTGGGATGCTGGTCTAATTTAAACCCAGTGTGATGTACAATGAGTAGGGAGTCGTAGAGTCTGTAAGTCACAGTGATGTCCCTGAAGTCTTTATCAAATAGGACGGTGCCTGTAGTAAGAAGAGAAGGCTGTAGCAGGTATCAGAAGGATGTGTACAGAGGAACCAGGCATGCAAGAACACAGGGAGATGACACCCACACTACAGCAAGGAAAAGAGCTACAGCATGACCACACCCAACCTGTAAAACCCCCAAAGACTCTAGGCTCTGGACTGGTGGAGGATGAAGCTCTGTTGTGTCCCAGTGGAGGAACAAGTCTCGGTTCTGGCAATCCAGAGTGTCCAAGGAGGGTAGGAGATGCTTCTCTCGGATCCTGTGTCTTGGAGTTCCTAACTTTGCTACTCTACAGCAGCAGTCTTGTCTTTTGTGCCTGATGGGTTCTCTACAGCATAACTGAGGTAGGGGTTAAATAGCAAACCCCATTACAGTACTGTATCTAGCCCTTAGTGTTATTGATCCATATTTAAATTATGCATAAGGTCTTGATTTTTATACATGTGAGGGCATGGGTGTTCTGGGGCATGGGCATGCTAGTATGAGTGAAAGCAAAAGCCACATGTAAATGTGTGTCTTTATCATAGGCACCTTGTTTTTGAGACAGGGTAACTCTGGGCTCAGAGCATGGCTACTGAAAACCCTCTGTCACTGCTGCAGTGTTTTCTGGGCCTGGGTACTAGGCTTGGGCTCACTATAAGGTATCGTGGATGTGCAATACTTCACAAAGTCCTTCAGGGGGAAGCACAGCTGAGGTGATAACAGGGCATAACAGGTGTTCTGATGCTCCTATGACCTCATAGATCAGAGCAGGCTCAGGACAAAGCTAACAGGTCAGTTTACTAATTAGCCACACTCTTCCCATTCAGTTGTTTCTTAATCAGTTCATACATTTACGTGTTCCGTACCTATCTTGTGGTGGTGGACAACCACAGAATCTTCGGTGTACTAAAAGTGAGATGTCTGCCTTTGAGTCTATCATAAGTGAAGGTGTAAATGCACTGATCTGAGGGGCATGATGGAGGAACAAAGGCTTCACTCACCTTTACATCCTTTCCCCAGAAACATCAGCTGGGGAGCACCATGAGAGTGACTACAAGAGAACCAAGGGGACCAAGCAGAAACTGACATGGCTAGGCACTGTGGTGCTCATGTAGAATGAAGATGAGACACTGTACCCTGGCCTTCCCTCCCATGGGTGAAGGTACCAACTGAGAGGAGGAGACTGGATGTGAAGGAGTTCCCAGAGAAGCATCTGAAACAAATCTTAGGCTTATAATAACTATAGGATTCCTTGAACATCCATAGCTTGAGGGAAAAGACACCCTGTCCAGAGAAGATGGAACCTTTGGAACCTATGATCTCAGAATGAAGTGAGGTCAGGCCACTGTGACCTAATATTGGGAGTCATTGTCATGGTAAATCCTTGGTGTGTGGGCAGCAGAGTTTCTAATGAGGTAGGCTGGAAGCATAAGGTGTTGGCAAGAAGGGTGCTTTGTGGGTTAGAGATGTGGCTAAAAGATCATATCTACACTCTGCATTAGGTCCCTATTGGTTAGGTGACCCAAATGGGGGTGACCTGTATTCACAGAGATTATTGATGGGTCTATGATCAAAGCAGACATGATTATGGTAAGATGTCAAGACCCCAGGGAATGCATGGATGTCTGCAGAGTGACATGCCAAATCAAGTTTGAGGGAGAGGACTCTTCACATATGCCAAGAAGAGAGGCCATGACAGAACCTGATCAGGTATCACCTGCTATAAGATCTAGACTTGGGCCTCCAGAAGGCTGAGATCATCTCTTTACACTACCCTTCATTGACATTCATCCAGGGATCACATCCTGTACAAGATAAGCAGGTGATGCTTCATTGAGACCTTCTCTTGGGCTTCTCTGGAGATGAAGCTTCCTGGTAACAATCAGTTTAGTCACCCGAATGCCTGCTTAGTGTTTTGAGAGTCCCTGAAACAGAGTAAAGCCTGTCCTCTGTTCCCATAGAGGTTATGTCATGTTTAGGGGTGTGGCATTGACCTGCTGGCGGCACAGTGCATTTTAGTGGACTGTGATTCAAAACCAGAATAAAGTGAGCAGGAATCCGTTTCAGGTGAGTCACTGTAGAAGTTCTCTGTGTGAAGACCCAGGCTCACATTAGTGAGTGTGGTAAGCAGGGCTCTGTCTTAGAGGATCACCAAGGTATAATTCAGTACTTGAGGGTTTTTTTTTTTTTTTTTGAGTAAACTATGGTGACAATTTGAGAAGAGATGCAGTGCCATGGATGAGATGAACACCTCACAGTTCATGGCCATGCATTTTGCAGAGGAAGAGGACCCGATTTCCACACTGGGGGGTGGGGGGGAGGTGTAATAATCTACACAACATGTTTCTGCCTTAACAAGGTATCCTCTAGATCAGTGTTTCTCAACTTGTAGGTCATGACCCCCTTGGAAATTGAATGACCCTTTCTCGGAGGTTGTATATCAGATATCCTGCATTTCAAATATTTATATTATGATTTATAGCAGTAACAAAATTACAGTTATGAGTTCTCAATGAAAATAATTTTATGGCTGGGGGTCACCACAACATGAGAAAATGCACTAAAGGGTCACAGCATTAGGAAGGTTTAGAACCACTACCCTAGACACATGGAGCATCAGATACTGTTTTTCCAATAATCACCTGTACTATTTCTTCATGGAGTTAGACCACAGAAGGAAGAAAATGAACCATGGTCCCTAGCTTGGAACTCTTTTTGTGTCTCTACTTAGAAGCAGCTGTCTTTTCCCACTACCTCATGGATCTTCTTCAACACAGCTGCACTCAGCTACACAACAGAAAGACTTTTACAACCACCCTCACTTTTCTCTCATACATGTTTACTGTTTCTATTTGTGTCAGGTATAATTTATGTCATCTGTGCTGTGTGCTCAACTGTCTGTGTCTGTGCACTATACCCTGGACAGAGCAATAGTATCCCGAGTATACTTAAGATTTAAGTAAAGGACAATAACTATTGACTTCTACCTACTAAAATGTAGCCCAGACCAAACCTAGCCATGTCAACAACCTAAAGTGAAAGTATACTAGGTTTACCCATGAACCCAAAGACACCAAAAGAGAAATGTGGTCAGATTTAAGATGAAACTTGATGAAGCCCAGGAAAAATCTCTAAAGGTAAATTAGCTTTAACCCTCACCCAAAGAAGCCTAGGCCCAAACAAAGAATAGAAGTGTGCCCTAGCCAAACCTGAACTGAAAAAGAACTGTGTCAATATCGACATTAAATAAACCAGGCCCAAACCAAGAAGATTAGTGGGCCAAGGCCAATCCCTCAAATGAAAAAATACAAGGAGAAGAAAGAAAAGGAGAATGTGTGAGCCTAACACTCACCATGATAAAGCTGAGGTCCAATCCAAGAATAGAAGTGGAACTGGGCCCAACCCTCACATTGTAGAAGCCAACTCCCAAACCAATAAGGAAAGTAGGCCCAGAACAATCCCTCAAATGAAAGGGGCCCAGGCAAAAGCAAGAAGAGAACACCAGGACCTAACCCTTAACCTGTAAAGCCTGGGCCCAAACCAAGAAGACAATTGGGGCTTGGGCAATATTTCAAATGAATGAGGCGCAGGCTCAAGTAAGAAAAGAAAAATGGCCAGCTTACCCTTAGCCTGAAGCTGCACTGGCTTACAACAAGAAGAGAAGTGCCTGTAAGAAATCCCTAGCTGGGCAGTGGTGGCGCATGCCTTTAATCCCAGCACTTGGGAGGCAGAGGCAGGCGGATCTCTGAGTTCGAGGCCAGCCTGGGTCTACAGAGTGAGTTCCAGGACAGCCAGAGATACACAGAAAAACCCTGTCTCGAAAAAACAACAACAACAACAACAACAACAACAACAAAAACCAAAAAGAAATCCCTAAAAAGAAAATGGGCCAGGCAAAAGCAGGACAAGCTATGTGCCTGGGCTTAATCCTTATTCTGAAGAATCTGGCTACAACCAAGAGAGAAACAGACTCAGGCCATACACTGATTTTGAAGAATCAGAGCCAGTATTCATCATAGAAGATACCAGGCAAAAACCAAAAGTGGAAATCTTTAATGGAACTATCACCTTTCTGAAGCTTGGCCCAAAACCAAAAATCAAAGGAGCCCCTCACAATCCAAGGAGAGATACGGGGCCAAACTAAATGCTGACCCTAAGAAGCCCTGTCTTAAATGGTAAAATTAGAGTTTGGTTCGACCAGATAAGATAATTTTGATCTTCAAATAGCCAAAGACCAAGCAATACATGAGTGCAGATGAACCTAGACAAGAAATTTACCTGACAATAAACTGGTAGCAGTAGTGACCTACAGCCCCCAGAGAAAGAGTTAAACTCAGAAGCCTTTAACATTATGTATGCAGGGGCAGAACCCTCTTTCTTCACCCAACCCAGGACACCTTCAGACCATAAAGGGGTCACAAACATCATGGTCCTAATGGAGACAAGGGCTCCTTTACTTGCGTAGGTACATAAACATTCCTTAACATATTGTTGTCGTGTACCCGGAGGTATTCTGATCCAAGGCCTTGATATTGCTTGATATTTTACAGTCAGTCAAGGTCTCATTGGTGACCCACAATAGCACATTCACTAAAAGTCTAAAACTCACATGGATTCCTGTACTGATGACTGACATATGTGGACATCCTGAGTACCAAATGTGTGGCTCACACACATTCCATTCACCCCAGGGAACATCCTCAAGTCATGTGAGCCAGAATGACCCTATTACCACTGAGCATAAGTGACCAAGTAACCTAAGTAACCAAGGGAAATAGACATACTATAATAAGAAGGGTGCTTTATTTAACCTTTAATAGTCTGAGGCAAGCCTTTATTTTGACCTTAATTGATTTCTTTAGGTCAAAGAAGTTTTAAATGTATCTCAGGCTGTACTCTGTTTACCAAGGATCTTAGACTAACCCCAAATTGATCTTGTTTTTATAACCTGACATTGACACACTCCATTCTACAAGCAGATGACATGATAGATATCTGATTATGTAACAGAGGTGACTATCAAGTAACCTGAACCTATTTAAATGTAAGGAAGCATGGGTGTCTCTCTCTTTTCATCCTACCAAGGACATATCCTGACCAAGAGGAATCATATCATACCTAAGACTTTATATCATCTTGAACACACCTGACCATTACATAACCTGGAAACTTCAAGAATGAGGAATGTATGGGGCTGCACCTAGTATTGTCTATGCCCAGGTTCTAGATAAACTTGAGGAGATACAGGACAAGTTTACCTCAAGCATGAATGTGCCACCATCAAGCCAACAAGGTTGGTACCACAATAACAAAAGGTTGGCAATATAATACATCTCCCCTTCATAATCACAATGGTTTGTGGGCTACACCCTTTATTCTTACAATATGGGCAACATTCTCATATCAGGTTTGTCAATATAACATCATAGCTTTTAGGTAGTCTGGGACACATATGAACATCAAATAACATGGACACAACTTGGAATTAAGGTTTTGTGGGCCACACCTAGAAATCTTCTAGGTATTATCTGAACTTCCTAAGATCATGGATCACAAGACCTCAAAGGAAACATAGGCCACATCCACTACCAGGAAGTTTGGACACCTTTAACTCCCAGGGGTGGTGGTCTGATGAGTAACATAAGAATAAGGGCCATAGTGGGAGATCAGCGGCTGACTGGTAGTTCCCTGACTAGCAGGTATCCTGAGTCCAGATTAATTTAAAGAGTCTGTGGATGAGAACAATGCTCACTACAAGGGAGATAGGACCACACCATGGTCCTAATAGAGCCAAGGGCTCACATGAACAATCAAAAAAGACACACCTAAATATAAAGAGTGGTTTGCAACAACTTGTCTTGATGTCAATAGATATTTTCCCAAAACTATACTCTATTCAGCAAAAATTATGCAACCACATGAAAAGCTTCCTATCTGATGACTGACTATCAAGTCATTTATAAGCTGGTGGCTCTTTAACCTCCAAGAAGCTGGGTACTACCTTCATGTGTGTTTGAGCTACAGCCTCTCCTCATTCAGTACAGACCACATCCTCAGTTTAGAGCAGTCAGAACCAAACCCTGGCTTTCATGGTGTCTGGGTCACAAAAATCACACAATCTGTGCAGACATTGGTATGAATGGTATCTTGGGGTTTTATTGCTGTGAATTGACAATATAACCATGGCAACTGTTATAAAGGAAAACATTTAATTGGGGATGGTTTACAGTTTCAGATTTTTGGCCCATTGTCATGATGAGAAGTATGGCAGCATACAGGCCAGCATGATGCTGAAGACAAAGCTAAGAGTTCTACATATCTTAATCTGTAGGCATTAGTAGGAGACTATGTGCTACACTGAACATAGCTTGATCATAGGAGACCTCAAAGCCTGCCTCCTCAGTAACACACTTCCTCTAACAAGGCCACACCTACTCCAACAAGGCCACACCTCTTAATAGTGTCATTTCCTATGGGCCAAAGATTCAAACACATGAGTTGGGGCAATACCTATTCAGATCACCACAAAGGATCATATCCTCTACTTATATCTGTATTTGAAGTGGTACAGGACAAATTGAGCTCAAGTGTGAGTTAGTCAACACCAAATCCTCTAACAAGCATGCACCCACTGTATTAATAAGGGTTAGTGATCTGATAAATGAAATCCCACATATTATCTTCAAGATTTTGGGTTACACTTTGCTTTCATCCAACCCAGCAGCATTCTTAGATCAGGAAATTCAAGACTACATATAACCCGAGTTATACTTTACTATCAAATAACATGGACATATCTTGGAATCAAGGGGGTGTGGGCTATACCCAGAAATATTTTGTGCCCAGGTCTTTTCTTGAGTACCACAGATGCAGACAACAAATTGACCTCAAGTGTGAACTAGGCCACACACAATATTTCAGGAAGGTTGGACCTAGTTTAACACCATGAAGCAGTGCCCTGATGGGTGACAAATTGGCAAAACCAGTAAAGTGACATCAATGGTATCCTGAAAGTTCACTGATGACCAAAATAGCTTGGGCTAAGTTTAAAATTGAGGGTATTTTGGCAATATCCTGTTTCCATATGACCCAGGATAATCTTAACCACAAGAGAGCCAGGACCATACCATGGCCTTAAATAGGACAAGATCTCATTTTAATGACCAAACAACATTGTTATACTTTAATATCAAGTTGCATAAACTGCACCTGACTGTATCCTGAATTCAGTCAACCCCTAGCCTGACCCTATTCACCCAAAATCTCCAACAAAAAATGAGTCTTCCTATGTTGATAACAGACAGCAAATGGATATGAATACAAGCCGAGGCTTCTTCCACAACAGTTAAGCTTGGCTCAAATCTAGGTTCAATGCTGTGTTGGCCACACAGCTCTTCATAAAACCTAGGATATGTCTTCAAACTAATGAAACCAGAATAACAGAACTATCTTCATGGTATCTGGGACACACACACACACACACACACACACACACACACACACAGAAGCTGAGCAGACATTTTTGGCATGATGGATATGTGGGCCACACCTTGCATATATGATGTGGCTAGGTGCTATATCCAGTTTCCAAGAAATCAAGAACAGGCTGACCTCAAAGTGTATGTTAGCCATTAGCAAGACCTCAGAGAAGTTTGGAACAATCACATCTACCAGCAGTGTTTCTCTGCAATTGAAACTGCCTACATGAATTACAAGACTGATCTACACAATCTTTTCATTGAATCTATGGTACAGTCTCACACTGGGAGAGAGAGTCAACTGAGTCAGGGACTTCTTGAGGTCTGAGCCACACACATACTTAAAAATTTTTGTGTTCCGAATCTGTCTTCCACTCATCTCCAGGACCCAGTCAAGGTCTTGTAAGAGGTAGGACCCAGTCAAGTAAGAGGTAGAGACTGCTCCTAATAAAAGAACAGCATGCCTGGTCATATTTCTTGGTTTGATAGTTGATCCATTTCTGTACTAAACCACATATTATGCCTCAACCTGACTTTACATATTCTGCAAAACAATAGACTATACTGCACACAGACTGGTTTGAAACTGCAAGAACTCACAGTGATGCCTACCAGAATGAGACCAAACACCACCATGACCACAAGAGTCATTTGGTGATCACCATGCACCTTGATATACAAGATCCTTGGATCAACCAAGTTGTGTGACTTGTATCCTGACATTACAGGTTTCAAAATCTCTTCCTCTTGACCTTTGCCCTCAAACTGATATGATTAGAGACATCAACTAACCCACTGGGTTAAGAAGCTGACAAAATGAATAGTAATTGTTTTCATACAAATGTGTAAGGAAAACACTGACTCCTTGCTCTAGTGGTGTTTGTTAGCATGTTCACTGTCCAGACACAATTGCCCTGTTCCTTAAACTCTCACCAGACCTTAGCTGGAAGAAGCTGGAAGTTGCATTCTGATCTCTACAGACATCTGCCTTTACATGACATAATACAGTTCTGAAGCCTTATAGTCTTACATTATACTTTGTTCTACATCACATACCCTAGCAATGTGTGTTTAGTCTTTAACACTTTTTAAAATAATTGTCATTTGTTAACGTGGTTTATCCTGAAATGTTTATTTTGGACCCTTTCCTGTATCTCTGAGAGAGGGCTTTCAGTCTTCAGCTTGAACTTCTTGCAGCCTAGTTTGATGTGATGGTTTCTCCAAGAGCAAGGGTGGTGAGTAACACATGTCTTTTCCATCCACTGTTTCTATGTGTCTTGCACAAGCTTTCTTCACAGACTTCTGTTCATGGTTCAGATTTGCCTTTAGTTGGTGTCTCCTGAAAAATGGAAAGGATCATGCCAGGTATGCAGGAGACCTCTAGTTGGAAATCACAGGGACAGAGTTTATAAATGGAAGGACTTTTGAACACTTTCTTTCAAGTATAAAAACAGATTTGCACCATATTTAGAGAGTTGCTGATGAAGGTGTGAGAGGCAGAGGAGGAAGGGTGGGGTCTGTGAGTTTGTTAGTCACAGGTTCTTTTCCAGATCTGTAGTATAAAACATGCTTTTTCTCCTGTGGATTTGGTCTTATTACCTTCCAATCAGAAAATAGTCAATCACTCTGGTGGTTTCAATTAGAATGGCCCCCATAGGCTCATATGTTTGAAGACTTGGTCCCAAGCTGGGAAACCTGTTTGGGAAACATTAAGAGATGTGTCAGTAGAAGTGAATATTGAGGTTTCTCTCTGCCTCATGCTTACTGCTTCATGATGTGTGCTTTTATACACTGCTTCAGCAACATACCTGCCAGTCTGTTGCCATAATTCTGGCCATGATGGTCATAGTCTTACTCTGTGAAACTGTATGCCTTCATCAAGCTCTTTCTTCAGTAGATTTTCTTGGTCATGGTATTTCTTCACAGCAACAGCATATTAACTAAGATAGCCACGCCTGTAAACATTCATGCCACTATTGTACCCATAGGTATATTGTACCCATTTATAGTTCCATAGTACACAACTGCTAGGGAAGACTGCTAGAGGACCCCCTTTGCCCAATAACCTACATCATGTATGTCTCTACTCTAAAAGCTAGCCAGTAAAGATAAACCATCTTCTCAGTACCAAATTCATTCCTGTGATCAGAATGCTTAGTGCTTTCAGCAATAAGATCTTACCATCAAGTCCTGGTGACCAACTAAAAGCAATGGCAATAGTCTATAAAACAAGCTTCTTAAAGTCAATAACTATAGCACTAAACTTATTATATAAGCTCAACGAGAAAAATGAAGGAGCTTCCACTTGGAAAAAGCAGAAGACAAAGGTGATAACTATTTTGCCCTTTACCCACATTGAATTTTCAGATTAAAGTTTTGAAATTATAGAAGATTGTGTGTTTCAATAGAAACACATATCAGTATAAGTAACAATAAGTTATTTCTCAGTTCTATAGCTGGGATGATAAAGTACAAGATGCTAGCATTTGGTTTCCTAAATTTCTTCATACTGTTCTCTCATGTGGTAAAACACAGATCAGAAGTGAGAGGTACCATGTTGTTACATAGCTGTAGGGACAAATTCACTGCAACAGGCCCTTACAGTAATGACAGCAATCTTTAACAAGGATGAGAACCTGGGCATCTCCCTAAATGATCCATGGTCATTCTACCAACACATACATATTGTGGATATATCTACCCTAGAGATCACACATTGAAACATACACATAAAACTATGAGATGCATCCAAAAGATAGTAGTTTTTCCTCTGGCCTCATACATCCTGGATCTATAGGATCTTCAGTTCCTGAAAGAATTGAAACATACTGATAGTCATTCCTCAACCCCATGGTGGCAGTGGGTATTAGAAAAAGTATTGAGTCAAGAACCCCAAGACCAAATTTTCAGCACAAAGATTTTTTTGCCCCAGAGAGACAGAAGGCGATGAATAAAAGATGAAGACAGGTGATAGAGGATGAAGAAGAAGGGGAAGAGAACAAGGGAGATGGGGCAGGGATATTTGTCCTGGAGGGGAACAGGACAAAGGACTGCCTCTGGATAGAAGACAGATATAGCATGTAGGAAAATGGCAGTTTATAAAGGTATGAGTGTTGTCTGCTGTTTTCCTGCTTCTCTCTGGGGCATTAAATGCCTCTGTGCCAAACCAGACTGAGGAGGGCAGAGTGGAGCCAGGGATGAATAGGTCCCATGGGTCCTTCCTGGAGTATTACAGCTCTTAGAAGAGTACCAAAGAAGTTTGGGCAGCCTGTGAGGGACAGACACCCGGGATCCGGGTCTCTTGTCAGCTACCATGGCAGAGTCAGTACCAGTGGTAGAGGTCATGGTGGTGGCATAAGCCTGGCCAGCCAGATATGTCTGTATCCAGTGGTGAATGCTTCATGAGAGAGAACTCTTCCCCAAGTATTACAGTTCAAGTAAAGTCAACCTCCCTCAGAAAATCCTAGCTGAAGTAACTTGTGTGCCTTATTCCATGTAGACAGGGACTATATAACCTTGAGGAATGGGGCGGGATTTAGGTTATAGATGTTTCCTCATTGGCTGAGTTTGAGATGTTAGTCATGCTTTATTTACATGGGGAAGAACTCCAATTACTGACTGCCCATGGTCCTGTCAGTGGGGTGTCAGTGGTTATGTGTTCCAGAGCAGGTACAAAAACAGGTAGGGAGCAGCTCTACTCTTGCTGGTCTTAAATCTCTAAGATTTTTTTTTTTGGGTCTGAGCTCACTCAACCTTGCCAGTTCTTATGTCTGTCTGGTGGCATGGCCTACTTGCCCTTCCGTACAAAAAGAAACCTTGTGTCAGGATGAGGTGTTTAATTTTAATTGGGCATGTTAATTAGGTTAATTAGATGAATTGAAGGGGGCTTTAAATGGCTGGACTTTAATACTTTGGTAGTTGGACCTTGGTAATCAGACTCAGGAAGAGGAAATGGGCAAATAAGGGAATAGACTTTGGTGGTTAGCTTTAGGAATGGATCTAATGGTTTTTAGCAAGGTGGAGGGAATAGATGAGAAGGGAAAGACCTGCCAGAGCCATGTTCACTATGCCCCAGCTGGCCAGAGTCCCTTCAGTGGGGGCAGAGAGTTCTGTTGTCTTTGCTTGGACAGTTGCTCCAGAATGGTCCCTTCCTTTGGTGTTCCTTAACAAGAATTCTAGAAGTCTTTCCAATGATTTTTCACTCCTGGGTTTCAACAACAAATAACCCTAGACCAGTAGCTTCTTATCAACAGAACTTGCCTTCTCACAGTTCTGAGGGCTGGAAGTCCAACATCAAGACCCTGGATATTTCTGAGGGATGCTCCCTGGTTCATGAGTGGAATTACTCAAGGGAGTCCTTTAGCCGAGGACTAAGTTTTTGTTTGAACTATAATCACAAAGGAGCCAAGAAAGTTTCCATCACAGAAACAACAACAACAAAAAAACTGGGCTCTTCTGACTTGAAGGGTAAGTGGGAGACACTGAATTACATTAAGACTACTCTATGATCATAAAGTAGCCTGGGATGACCTTATTTCAAGAGTTCTATCTTAGTTTGAGTTTCTATTTCTGTGAAGAGACTATAAAACAAAGGCAAGTTTTACAAAGAAAAGCATTTAATTGGGGCTGACTTACACTTTCTGAGGTTTAGTCCATTATCATTATGGCAAGAAGCATGGCAGCATCCAGGAAGACATGTGCTGAAGGAACCAAGAGTTCTACATCTTCAGCAGATGGAGATTGTGTCACACTGAGCACAGTTTGAGCATAGATGACCTGTTGCTGGAATTTCCAACCCTAATAAACCCTTATGAAGACACACATAATCCATTTATTATAATTATAAGCTATGTGCCTAGATTGGGCAGATCTGGCATTATATTAACGTGTCCCCAGCTATAAGACCCCTTGCTACTTGCGATTTCTCCAGATCATGAGGCTCTGGCCCATTGAGGCTTCTCCTCCCCTTCTTCTGTCCTCTCTCTCCCCCTGAATGTTCCTTCTCTCCTCTACCTGTGCCCCCCCCCCAAGCCTCCAGTCCCACCTTTCCCCTCCATTGTCCAATCACAGGCTCTAGCCTTTTATTGACCAATTAAAATGGGAAGAAGGTTCATATAACATTACCCGAATATGTGATGATCTACTCAGTGGGGAAATCCTTCTTGAGGAACCAATATTAATATTAGAATACAAACAGCATCAGACCAACCCACTACATGACCTCAAAGCCCTACCTCCACAGTAGCACACTTCCTCTACAGGACCACTCCTAACAGTGCCACTCCCTATAGCCAAGCATTCAAACACATGAATCTATGGGGACCATACCTATTCCAACCTCCACAGGTTCTTTTGGTGGCTAGGTCTTCATCTCAGCCCAGACAACTTCACCTACATGAGCCAAGATCCCAAACTAAAGCCTCAGGAATGCAGAACACACCTAACCATCAAATAATCTTGACACAACCTAACATCAAGGGTTTGTTTGTCATTCAGTACATTCTCCTAAGTATAGACACTAGCTAACTTAAATACATCTTAGACTACACTTAGGTCTTACCAGGCAAGTCCTATATATGAACAATCTTCACTCACAGAGATCCCAGTACTGATGACAGGCCAGAGCAAAGCCTTTATTCTATCAACATTGACTGGGTGATTCTTAGCCATCAAGTGCCCTATTCATACCTTAGGTTCAAGTGTGTGTGTGGGCTGAACACTTTTCCATTCAACCCTGACCCTATCATCACCTCACTGGAATCAGGACCACATTATGGCCTTAATGGCATCCTGGATACAACTAACCATCAAGTGACCTGGGCATAACATGATATCCTGGTTGTATAGGCTGCACCTTGAAATCATCCATGTCCAGGTCTTATCTTTACTTCAATAAATGAAGACTTAACTGTGACCCACTTTAGATGATTCACTCCAATAAGGTGGAATCAATCTTACCATCAATGGCTGCTTGTCTGATATTGATAACCGGTAAAGGTAGCATCCTGACATTAATGGTTAAGAAGTCAGTAGTGATCCACAATAGAATGGGACCACCTTAATTCTGAGTGTGTGCATCCTACTAGGTCTGAGCTGAAGCTGTTTCATAAGCTCTAGGGCATCAGGATCACATTAGCTCTTCAATAGCATCTTGTCCTCAACTCAGTCACAAAGCAGCCAGGACCAATTTTGGATTTAAGAAATTTTGTGCTCTCCCCTGAGCAACTGATGCTTTAATTCATGGTGGGTTCGATGCTGGCTCTTCCTTCTAGCTTGGACCCATCTTGCCCTGAAAGTTTCTTTGGTGAAGACTGATATCAGGACACAGGCTACACAAGGCCACCAAGTGTTGTCTTCTTGCTCTTGGAGCAACAAAGCAGCTGGATCCACATTAACACTATGGGTATTCAGAGTAATATCTATTATTAGGTGTCAGTCATAGTTCAGCTCCATCATCCCTTCATGAGACTCAAAGTGGAAAGCTGCAGGAAGAGAGAATGCAGCCTCAGGACTGATGAGTCATGCACCTGACAGAGAGCACCAGGTCAGTGCAGAGCTGAGAAAACTGCCTCACTGCCTCATGACCTGCCAATGCAGGGGACAGAGATTTTGGATTATTTTGTATAACAGAACCATTCATTCATTCAGCCACTCAGGGGCAAGCATGACAAAGGCCAGAAGAAGCAGAGAGGCTTCTCCCATGAGATTCTGTACTGCACAGTTGAGTTCTCCTTGTAAAATCTACTACTTAGTGTTCATCTGCACTTGTTTATTGATTCATTTATTCAACCATTACTTATGTATGTAAACATATGTTTATGTAAGTTTAATATATACTTAATTACTACATAGCCGCGTGTTTGTAGTGCTCACTGTAAAACACAGAGGCTCTGTCATGCCAAGCCAGATTTCCGGTTTGAACCCCAAACCCAACTGAAGCTCGCAGATTAATGGTGTGGAGAGGACAGGATAGAAAATACTTTTTTAAAAAATTTCATATACAGATATCAAAAGGCAGAAGACAGCATCCTGCTCACTTGTATGAATGGAACCATGCTGGCTACAGAACATCTGAAATAAGAAGGCAGAGTGTGAGGCTCAGACACTTGAGCGAAAGAGGCAGCCTTCTCTCCTAGTATAAGCTTGCTTCCTGTCACGTGAATGAGCCAAACAGAGGCTGTAGGACAATGAATGGGAATTAGATAGTGAGGCTCATAAATTTTTAATCCTGGGATTACCAAGCAATAAAACACACATGTCACTGAGGTTTATATATAAAAAAAAAAACCAACAAAAAAAAAAAAAACAGATCGTGGGCTTACTAGGCAATGAAATGCATGGACCAGTCTGATCAGCAGGGGATCCTGTATGTGTACATGTGTACTACAAGCTGAGGATGGGGCATCTTGGAACCTGCCTTTCAGTAGCAGTGGTGATTCTGATGAAACTGTAAGAGACGTTATGGGGGGAAATCACCCATAGGAATTGCATCTTGGAGGAGTACTACTGCCATCATTTGGGGCCTTGGAGAAAGTGTTTTTGGAAGCACAGATGATTCTCAGGTTTTCTGGATCAAATTGGAGGCATGATTGACATTTTCCTCACATCAAAGTGGGGTTTTCATAACTCCTGGGAGGCTATGTTCTGTGGCTCAATTTAGGTCATTGTTCAAGAACATGATAGCATATGACCCAAGACCTGCTCATTAAGTGTCTACTTAGTACATAGAGTCTGAAGGTAGAAAAAGAAAGGGACATAATTCTCACTGAGAGCGATGCCTCTGGAAGACAACCAGTCTACAGCCTCTGAACTACACTACTTCTGGTGTATGGTAGGTGGAGAAAGTTGCTGTCAGAGGCTGCAGAGTGGCAGTTCTTGCCCTGCCTATTATATTTATAGATTTATCTCAAGTCTAAGTCTGTACCTGCTCTTGTGCCTGCATGTCAGGAACCCTTCTCTGTAGCTTCCATCTGGATACAGCCACTGAACATTGGTTATAGAGAAAGCAAATTCTGAGCACTTGAAACACAATTCCTTACATACACTATTGTGATTTTTAAGGCACAGATATCCAGGGGGCCCAGACTATTCTCTGGACTTTCTCTTGTATTTTATTGCCTTTATTTGCAGAAGGCTCATCTCTATAGGTGGCTTTGAGGGTTTCAGGATGGCATCTCCACAGCTCAGCAAGGTTCCATCTTAATATTTCAGCATGACCCAGGGATTGAATTTCATTGGATCAAGTAGAGCCCTGTGACCAGCCCTGAGCAAATCATGTAACCAGAATAATGAAACAACCTGCTTGCCTATGATGGTTCATCTTGACTGTCAACTTGGTTGGACCAAAAGCCACCTAGAAGATTTATAAACATACCCTGGTTGTCTGTGAGGATGCTTCCAGAAAGGGTTAATTGATAGAGGTAAGACATGTCCTGAATGTGAATGTTAACATCCAAAAGGTAGGAACCTTGAAAGAACACAAAGAAAAAGGAGAAGCCTAGTTCACATAGGCATTTTTCTCTGCCTTCTGACCACCTCGATGTAAGCTGCTGTGCCCTGTCACACCCTCACTGCCATTGATAGACTGAACCCTCTAAAACCTTGAGCCCCAAATAACGTTTTTCCTCTGAGCTTTCTGCTCAAGGAATTTGTTATAGTGGCATAAAACTGGCCAACACATTGGCCGAGCAAACCCATGTTGAGCTTCCCCACGAGGCTCCAAAGAAGGAAGTCCTGGTGGGTTAATGAGTGGCTCTTCAGCCTGAAGCTCATGCTGTTATCCAGAGGAGGAAAGGTGGAGACAAGAGGAACCTTGCTCTGTGGCACAGCTTTTCCTGTTTATTTCCTTTCCCAGACAAAAGCCACTGCAACAACACCACCTTGTGTCTGTTTCATCAGAGCCTGTGACCCCGGGGGTACCCTTCCCATGACAGGTGCTCTGTAAATAAGGCTTCAGTGGAATAGTGTACATCCAAGCTCTTCTCTCACGTCCCTTAGTAAAATTACTTTGTGAATCCCTGTGTGGAAGGCAACACTCATTTCAGCAAATATATTTTCATGTAAAAGGCACCGGCTTCTGAGCCTGTATAGTTCCCAATTTCTGTGGTTAACAAATAAATTTGAGCAAAATTAATGAATGTGTCAAATTTCCTGAGGCTTTGATGACTCAGGCTCATCGGGTAACTGTTTCATTGAGTGAAACAGATTTATCTCTCCATTGTTCATAACTGTAGGTCATTTAATAGATGAGGCAGGCTGAGGCTTCTGTGGAGACAGAATTTTGAAGCCGAAAGATAAAGGAGGTTTTCCAAGCATCTGGAAAGTTTGGGGGCTAAATAAGGTTAATTAAAAATAAGGAATGGACTTCATAAACATTTTTGTTACAGAGATTTGAGCTCAGCTTATGGGAGCCAGTGTCAAATGAAAGGAACAGAGTTGTTATGGGGGATCTGTCTCCTTAGAGGGACTCCAGAAAGTCAATAACCCAGCCCTGGTTTAGAATAGCCACTGAGTTAAAAAAAAAAAAAAAAAAAAAAAACCTGAGAGAATCATATAGGAACTACTCAGAAAGATTGGCAAAAATGTGATCCCATATTTCTGGGGCTAGGGAGATGGCTCACTAGTAAAGTGTTTGCCATGTGTTGTGAGACAGACTTTTCTCATGGAGATGCCACATACAGTCTACTCACTTGGGAGAGGAAGTCCACAAGTGGCCAAAGTATAGGTACTAGCAAAGTCTAACTTTGTGAACCATGAATTTTATTGCAGCCATTTATAGGAATATGGATGAGAGGGGTACTTACAGAAGCAGAAAGGACTCAAAGATAGCTGCATCGCCAAAGCCTACCCCAGCATGGCTCCCTCTCCCTCTCCCTCTCCCTCTCCCTCTCCCTCTCCCTCTCCCTCTCCCTCTCCCTCTCCCTCTCCCTCTCCCTCTCCCTCTCCCTCTCCCTCTCCCTCTCCCTCTCCCTCTCCCCTCTCCCTCTCCCTCTCCCTCTCCCCCTCCCCCTCCCCCTCCCCCTCCCCCTCCCCCTCCCCCCTCCCCCTCCCCCTCCCCCCTCCCCCTCCCCCGTCCCCGTCCCCGTCCCCGTCCCCGTCCCCGTCCCCGTCCCCCCGTCCCTGTCTCTGTCCCTGTCCCTGTCCCTCTCTCTCTCCCCCTCCCTCTTCCCCCTCCCCCACTCTCTCCCTCTCCCTCCACTCCCTCTCTCTGTTTGTCTCTGTCTCTGTCTCTTTCTTGTCCCTCTTAGGATTCTGATTTCACATGTCTATGGGGGGTGATCTAGAGTGGGTTTTAAAAGGGGCATTTCTGAAATGTCAGTGTGAGGACATCTGCAAGTAACCTGCTTGTTCCAAGAGCCACAGGTAAGAGCTGAGATCCCAGAGCTGTCCAAATTTCTCTGCGTTGTCCTATTTTCAACTATAAGGACAGGACACACAGATAAAAATGAAGATAACCCCAGCCCTTAGCTCTTAGGGCTGTGTGAGAATGAAGAGACAATACCTTGTCACACCAGCAGAGCTCCTGGTCCACCCATTCTTAGGGAGTAGTGCAGGCGTCCCACTGCTCGGAAAGAGAAAAGGAAATCTACCTTGACAATTGTACCACTCTGTTAAGGACTTGAGCTGGTGCACTGTATAAATCACTGTATGTGATTCATTTCATTTAAACATAAATCTTAATAGGTGGAGACTATTATATTTTCATTAAACATTCAAGGAAACTGAAGCATATAGCAGGCCTTTCTCTGTAGATAATTTCTTCACAGAAACCATAGAGTTGGCAAAACCCATTCCAAAGGAAAATGCTATTAGGCTTAGAAGAATTGGGTAGGGGTATGGTTCTTAGGGAGTCAGAATCACAGTGTGAACTAAGTTCAATTAAGGCTTGGGCATCATGGCTCACACCCTGTAATCCCAGCACCCAGGAGGTAGACCCAGGAGGTGTGTGTCTATGAGGCCAACCCGAGTTCCAGGCTAGCCTGGGCTTCATAATGAAACTTTGCCTCAAAAAACAAAACAAAAGAAAACAACATAAAAACAAAAAAATAAAGACATCCGATGTAATTGCTTGTATGGATTGGTATTTCTGGCCTGGCTCAGTTTCTTTGTTTTGAAAGTGCTGCTGTTCTATGCACTCATATCATCATAGCACAGTATTTAAAGCCATACTATCCTGGATTCCTCATCTACAGTACTCAAAGGGTTTTTAAAGCTTTCTGTCCCATGGGAAAGTCTTGCTTTAAGTTCCCCAAAGTCACTTGACCTCAGATCAGTGCCCCCAGCTTGGTGGTGCACATTCAGATGTCCCTGAACATCTCAGCATCTCATGGGTACCATGAATGCAGGCACTGAATCCTGCCATCTTCACCCTGCTGGGAGGGAGAGAAAGGCAGGCTGGGAGGGAGAGAAAGGCTCTGTGGCAGTCCTGGGCTGCAGAGGCAGCCTGGGTGCCTGTGTTGGAAATCAATTACAGAGGCTGCCTTACTGAGCTGCTTGCCTCCTCCAGTGAGCGTAGGCAGCACTGTTAGCTCCTGATACATGTAGGCTTGCTGCCACAGGATCAAGAAAGGGGTAGGAAGTTCCCAAACCCCAGACCAAAGGGTGACATTTCCCTCTCCTGCTTCCCACTTAACATCCTTCATCCAGATACATAGACGGCTGCCATGTGGAAAGTCCACTGTCACCACCTAATTTTTTAGGGCTAAAACAACATCTTTGCCCTAACTTTATCATCTTCTTCCTTGTTACTTAATACTGCCTTTCCTACACCCACAAAAACAATTCAAAAATCATCAAAGAAAGTTACTTTTCTCCATTACACTTGAGTTTTTCCCATACTACTCATACTACTCATGGGTTTTGTATAATGCTCCAACTTTTTTCCTACTCCTTAATATACACAAATAATGTACATGTGTTTGTGGGTTTTTATTGATAGATATAGATAAGATTTCATATTTTACTGTGCAACTTACTTTCTGGTACAGCACACTGGAGGAGGC
Source organism: Arvicanthis niloticus (assembly GCF_011762505.2). Taxonomy (NCBI): domain Eukaryota; kingdom Metazoa; phylum Chordata; class Mammalia; order Rodentia; family Muridae; genus Arvicanthis; species Arvicanthis niloticus. The sequence continues at coordinate 92,214,963 of NC_047658.1, read as the reverse complement.
ACATGAGATCCACTTAACCTCTTTAAAACAGCTGCATAATATTTCAGTTTGGAGTCATGGGAAGAATTAACCTTTCACCTGTTGACTGACATTCAAGGTATGTCAAGATATTTGTGAGCAGACACTTGACACTTTGAACAAAGTAACATTGCAATAGTGCATTCATGTTTCTGCAATGTTTCCTTTATTCCTATAGAAGCCCTTAGTTGAGACTATTACATCAAAGGGTATAGGTGCTTTTATGACATCAGCTGCTGTCAGATCATGTACAATAGGATTGTGAAAGTGTCTGATTCCCTACATACACACCAACCCTGGGTATTGTAAGTCTTTTCTTCTTTTTGCTATTCTGATGTAAACACCATCCTGCTATTGTTTTGCTCTGAATTTCTTTTAGTGGTCATTGATGTGTGCATCTTTTTCACGTGTTTAATAGCATTTTGTCCATAATCTCTTTTATGCTTGTGTGCGAGTGTGTGCGCACATTCAAGTGCCTGTATGTGTGTGTGGGGTGCGTGTGTGTAGGTTAATAATGGGGAAAAAGGTCCCTGCATTTTACATTTTAAATTGATTCTTTGTGAGTTTCACATCATGCACCTCAATTCCACTTATTTCCCTGTCCCTTCTTATCTGCCCTCTGCCCTTGCAACCTCCCTCCCCAAAAGAAAACAAAAAGAAAAATAGAAATAAAAACAAATCTCATCATGAAAGTTGTGGTGTGTCACCGTGTGTCCCGCAGTACACCTTTTTGCAGCTTTTGCAGTTTTACTTGCAAATGTTATTGCAATGAGTCATCGGTCTGACTTGAAGCCCTGGCTTCTGCTACGCTCTCAATACTGGATCCTCACCCCTCAGATCCTATTGTTGCCGTGTGTCATGGAGATCCTCCAGCTTTGGATTTATGAGACCAGCCCTTTTACATGCTCCAGTAGTTCATAGATGGGATGGATGTTGTGGTGGGCCACTCAGAACCCTGGATCTGGGCCTGGGAGGAAGCTGAGTTGGTCAGTTCACCTATTCACCAGCACCACCAGGGCAAAACTTTCTGCTTTGCACAGGCAAGGGGTGGGGCCAGCTTTCCTGTGCTCATGCTCGGGGCACTTGAACCACAATGACCAGCATGGCAAGATATTCTTAAAGGTGGAATAGTGGCCCTCTTTTCTTGATGGTTACCAATGGCTCTCTAAACTTAAGGCCCACTTAACAGGAAGGAAGTCATGACTGGCACTAGAAACCTAATCAATCACCTGGGTCTTAGAGGAGAAGCTACTACCACCATTTGCCAAACCAGCATAGTTTCTAACTGCATTCTAAATGCTTACCCTTATACATACAGATAATAGCTCTTGTTCCTCATCAAAGCAAACAGAGACTGTCACAGAAAACTACAGCTGGTCAAAACACAGAATAACTGACTGGAGGCAGGGGCACCTAATTCTCACTGATACATCCTCAACAGAGATTTTACACCTAACATGGGGAACATCTTGCAAGAGTGGGCAGAAGCACAGTAGATGTCCAAATAACTTGTCACCATTGAGCAATGTCACCATTGTACACATAAATGTAGAGTGGCAATTGTCTGGGGAGAGATATAGACACTGTCTTCATCAGTACCATAAACATGGTTTAATACCAAAGGGCAAGGTAAATTGAGAAGAAGAAAGGCATGCATTTCTAGTGTTCAAACCAATTGCTGAACTCATGCATACTCAACTCAATCCACTGTTCAGTTAGGTGTTTGGTTTAGTCTCCTAGTTAGTCTTCAATGTGAACTTGATGGGACAGATAGACATTATGCAGGTTGGTAAAAAAATATTTCCAGGGTTGACTCAATCATGAGGGCTCAAACATAATAATAGATTTAAAAATTGAATAGACCAGTGTTAGGAGGTGGTGGAACTGGGGAACGTGTCATTTGGTTAGAGAAAGTGAGTTTCTGATAGTGAGCCTTTGAAGGGTCTATATTGTTTCTGGCACTTTCTGTTACCTCTTTCTGATTTCAGGTCTCATGAAGTTAGAAGTTCTGCTCCACCATGATCTCTGTCTCAGCGTAGGCCAAAAAGCCAGGGAGCAAGATGGCCATGAACTGAAATTGCTGAGACTATATAAGCAGAACCTCTCTTCTTTTGAAGAGGCATCTCCCACTGTTTGTCACAGCATCAAAGCCTGACAAGTAGAAATCTTAAGCTCAGCATATATAAGTGGTACCTGTATGTGTGTGTCCCCATGTGTCTGCATCTCTTTTTGACAATGTATGTCTTCCCCAAACACCCTTCACATTATTTGTGTGAGTTAGAATATCTCACTGAACCCAGTCATCACTAATTCAGCTAGACTGGCTGACCACAAAGTCCTCAGGATCCTCCTGTGTATGTGTCAGAGTTGGGATTGTGAGCATAAACTGTTACCACTCTGAGAGATTTTTCACATGAATACTGGTGATGGAACTTGGGTCTTCAAGCCTACACCCCATGCCACAACTTTCAACTTTTTTGCCAAATTGCTGGATGAACAATCTTATCTCACTGGCAATTTGTTTCTAGCATCATGGAGAAAATCACAAAGAATCCTTAACCTTACATGCCTATGTACAAACTCTAAGAGAAACTGTTGAGAACTAGAACTGATTGCATCCACCCCTCTGCTATCAGCTCTTCATCTCAGGAATAGTCATGCCTGAGGTATGAGGAATTGCCATGGATATGCCATGGAGTCACTGCATATTAGGTAACAATTATTCCCATGCTCTAAACCCAAGGATGTCTCCCCATTTCTTCAGAGTAAAAAATGAAATATTCACAATGAGCCTGTAAACCCCAGACTTATATTGTCCTTGGCAGCTGTTGGACTCCATATTAGTCAAGGTTCTCCTGAGATATAGCCATAGGGGATATAGTTGGTATATGTTCATATTTCTTATGTGTATCTATACTAGTTCATGTAAATACACAAGTCTCCATTTAGTTATCTATACCAGCAACCATTTTTCTGCAAGAGAACTTCAAAGCTTTGATTTGATGGTTGTAAACCTCCATGCTTGTGTCTCTGAGACTCAAAAGATGAGCAGGTGAATCACCAGCTAAGAAAGACTTTGACATCACAGCATAGCAGACTACTCAGCATCACAACAGCCCCCCTCAGCATTTCTGTGAAATGCAACAGTGGCACAAGGTTAGAGATGCCTCAGCTTTATCCTTCTTTATCTATAAAAACATTTATCAAATTCTGACTCTCTGCCATTTATCCCCAAGTATTAGAGACAAGAACAATGGGAGCTGTAGAGGAGACAGCGGAAGCAATCATCAAAATACATTTTCTTCAGAGAAGCAGGTGCTCTACCAGGGACTTGAGGGTTATTAATTCATGATTTGGAGGATCTGGAGATATCTGCATATGCCAGTCATTTCTTCTGGGATTCTATCTAATCAGGATTTATTTATTTATTATTATTTTTGTACATAGTGGGAATGGGAAAAATGCCAGGTTCAGTACTGTTGGTGCTCAACATTGGCCAGTTAACTAAGAAGCCTGGAAGTATTTTTCCTGGAATATTAGAAAATTGCAGTCACTCCTCATGATGCCTCTGTTAAAAAACGTAGGTCAGAGAATGGTGAATAGTCCTTGGGTTGGGGCATTGCTTATTCACAGAAGGATCAAAGTTATGTAACCAAGAAAAGATTTATTTCCTCATAGACTACACTGTCCCTATTGCTCTTTAAGAAACAAGTTCTAGTTTTAGCACAGTTGTGTCCATTTGAAATAAAAATATACTTTTAGCTGGTGGCTGAGTTAAGAGTAGAGGATCTCCTCTTTGGGTTCGATATCATCTTTCTCGTTAGGAGTTTTGATTTGACATTGATGAGTGGCTAAGTTTCCAAAATACAAGAGGGTAAAGACATTTTTTTCTATTTAGCTAGGTCTGTAGCTTGCAAGCTGAGAAGCATGGAACACAGAACTGGCGGACTCAGTTGAGAAGTGCAGGAAGTAAACATTCTGTATTTGAGAGAGTAAAAGAGGGAAGAAATGATACAGTCTCTGAGGTATGATCTTCCCAAAGACTCACACCATAGCCCTCTTCACTACAGCTATTATGGCTGAAATCATCTCACAGGCTTATGTCAGAATGGTAGGTTCTCAGCTTGTCGTTCTACTCTAAGTGGTGATAAAACAAACCTTCAGGAAATGGAGTAAGATGGCAGAAGTGGACCATTGGAGGTAGGTCTTTGAAAGTTACAGCTTGGCCCCTGGCTCTGCACCCTGCTAATAGCAATCATCATATACACACCCTTCTTCACCACTCCTGTCCCATGATTTGGATCTCTCTGCAATGTCTTCCTTGCTAGTATGGTCTATAACTTTGGAAATTTTGGGCCAAAATAAATCTTTTTCCTTTATGTTGTTTCTAACAGGTACCGGAGTCACAGTGATGTGAAAGGGACAATACAGAAGCCTGAGAGGACAAATGAGTTAGAATAAATCACAGCTTCTGTGCATCTTTGCTTTATGCATGATACATGGTCCTTCATTCATCAATAACTCGATAAGCTCCCACTGTAGACCCAACACAGTGCCACATGCTGAGTCTGATGACAAATAGAACCAGATGGGATTCTTGGCATCATTGAACAACATTCTAGCAAAAGGAGTAGAAAATAAATAAGCATGAATATGAACAAGAATGACATCTTGGTACATATTCTAGGAAGGAAATGAAGCAAGTGACAAGCACAGCTTAAGTGTTTTAGGAGACCTCATAGGAAAGACATCCTTTAGATTGAGATCTGACCAGTGAGTGGGAGCCAGCATACAGTGGCGGGGAGGTGGGGGGTGGGGGGGGTGGGGGTGGGGAACAGAAGGGCAGGCAGCAAGCTACCAAGGACAGAACCCAAAGTTCAGAGTAGTGCTGTTTAACTTGGCTGTATAATGAGATTTCCTAGGGAGCATTAGAACATTTGGTACTTGGAGAGGGTGCTATAGATGCACCAGGAAGATCACACTGTGGCTGGGATGGTGTGAAAATAGAAGAATGCTCTGGGAAGAGGTTCACTGAGGGGGATCACTCAGGATCACATAAGACCATGGAGGACTTTTTAAGAAGTTTGGATTTGAACTCACTTAGTGAAGAACTAAATGTATCCATCTCTACCATGGTGTGTTCTCTCTCTCTCTCTTCTCTTCTCTCCTCTTCTCTCTCTCTCTCTCTCTCTCTCTCTCTCTCTCTCTCTCTCTCCCTCTGTGTGTGTGTGTGTGTGTGTGTGTGTGTGTGTGTGTGTGTGCATGTACTAGGGAAAACTAGAATGCAGTGGATGCACAAATGAGAGACAGTATTATCTCTCTCCATCCTGTCTAAGAGGAGAAAAGAATTATGATGTGGGTATAAAATGTTGGGTTGTCAAATGAAGGACTTTCAGGAAATGACTAGGGTTCTCATCTAATCAATGAATTGCTTCTTAGTTGATTCTTAATATTGCCTTCTTGAATGTGGTAGAAAGTAGAAATTGAAGTCAAGGTAGAAAAAGTGGGTCACTTGGGTGTTTCCTGAAAGCTGCATCTAGTCCCTTGCTGCTTTGCCCTCTTTGCTTCTTGGCTTCCATGATGTCAACAGGTCTTCTGCATCATGTTTTTCTGCCTTGGTTTTCTGCCTTACCACAGAGACAAACTACTGAACCTTGACTAAACTTTCTGGAACTATGAGGCAAAATAAAATATTTTCTCATTTAAAATTTTTTCTCTTGGTTATATCTTAGAGTGATTAAAAAAATCTAGCAAGAAAGATAATTTTCCCCTGGAACTGTCACCAATTATAATGAAGTTTGGGGTCCTAAAGCCAAGATAGCCCTTGAAACTTAAATGACAGATGAGATTTCCTGATTTTTCCCTTACTTAATAGTAGAATGGGGGGGGGGGGTAAATTTTATCAAAATACATTATATGCATGCATTAAATTCTCAGTTTTAACAAATCGAGGCACCCAGAATGTTCAAGTTACCAAGGGATCACTGAGGCTTCTTGAAGCCTGAAGGATGAAAATGTATTCTTCAGAAAGCAGAATGAATGGGAAGGGCCCTCTTAAATTTTTAAGGAATTGTTATGTCATCAGAAAGCTACAGTCTTTCACATTACACACATGTGGTTCACTGAACTGCAGCCTCAGTGTGGAGTGTGCTAAGACACAGGAATCTCACCCCAAATTTACTGATTTGAATCTGTACTTCCATGGGATCCCTGGGTTGGAAGAAACTTCTGTCATTGGTTGACTATGTCAACCAAAAGTTCATATGCTAGCCAATTTATTCCCAATGCTAAGGTATGGAAAGGTGGATTGTTGAGAAGGTTATCAGATTTAAAGGGTTAAGGCCACTATTTATGTGTTTCAAGCTGACAAAAGTCTATCACAGCAACAAAAATTAAATTAGAATCAAAGTTGGTACCAGAGAGAATATGATTTTGCTGTGATGAATGGACTTAAACATGCTATTTTTTTTTTTAAAGAGGATTGTGGGAAGATTTTGGAGCTTTGGGTTGGAAGAGCTACTGAGTACTCAGAGCTTACTGCACTTTCCTATGGGAGCTTGTAAGGGAAGAATGTAGAGAGAAATTCAAATGGAGACCTTGTGTGAAGTTTCATAAGCAAGCAAAAACTTTATGAGTTGTTCATGTGATGCATTTTAATTAAAAACCTGTGGCTTTTAGTAATCTGAGGCTCACTGAAGAAAACTTCTTAGGAAATATTTCCTCAGGATCAGAATACAAGCTGTGCTCTAGAGGGACTAAGGCTGTATTTCTTCCTAAACTTGACAATATGCAAGAGTTTCCCACATGGTACTGACTCTGGTAGCATGGAAGCTTCAGGACTGAACGAGTCATGGAGAAGGCTCAGGCTTGGTAGAAAATTTAAAGTCCATGTAGAAAATTTAAAGTCCATGAAGAGAGAGACCAGGAAGTTATTAGAGAAAGTGTAGCCTAAGATGTAGTGGAGACTCCAGCATGCTTGAGATACCCAGACTGTGGCATGACCACTAAAGACTGTGTTAAGTGGATGGAGCTGGCCTGACCCCACTGGACAAGCTGTATGCATTGCAGATGTCAGAGTAAGCACCCTGGAGCCCAGAAGATAGAGTCCCAGATGCCTTACACTGAGCTAAAGTGTTGCGGCCCGAGCTGCCCCACGTTAGGCACCAAAATTGTTGGGGACCACTCTACCCCACATTTGGGGGCCAAAATGTCTTGGACTGCTCTGTCAATGTTGGAACCTGCACTGCCAAAAGCTTTGGGGGCTAAATTGTTAGAGCCTGCACTGCCCCAAGCTGCTCTGGTCTGCAGATCGGGGTTCAGCAAGAGAGAAAGTGAGGACGGACTCAAGGAATGGAGACCAGACAGAGTGTGATTCAATTCCGTTTATTCTTCAGTCTCTCTTCCTAGTCCAAGTCCCAAGTCTTGAGTTCCTAATCCCTAGTTCCTAGTCCCTAGTGCCTCCAAGTTCCAAGTTCTAGTCTCAAGTCTCATCCAACTACAAGTGTCTAATCCTAGTTGCCTGTCCAAGTGCCTACTACCTAATGCCTAATTCCTACTCCAAGTTGTACTGAACTCTTCTCTCTGTCTCTCGTCTTTTATGTGTCTCACTTCTAAGTCACGCCCTTAAGTCACACACCTTTAAGTCTCACACACCCAAGGGAAAATCCTGGGTATCTAAAACAAGATGTTATCAGAGTGTGCTCAGCTGTTGTAGGCTATTGTAATCAAGTCTCTTGCCAGGGTATATGGCTCAAGATGGCTGCAAGGATAGCCGCCTTCTGTCGGCTCCCTACACTAAAGGAGTTGATTTATACTACTGAATGTTGGTTTTGATTTGGCTTGATTTGATTGCATCTGTGGCCTGGTTTTTCCTTCTTGGGATAGAAAGTGTGCAATTCATTTTTTTTTATTTTATAGGAGTCTACATCTGAGAAATTTTGGACTTTTAAAAAGATGTTAGATGTTTTAAAGAGAGTAGATTCATGCTAAAATTCAAAAAGACTGTGAGACTTTAAAAGTAAAAGAGTGGTTTATATTGTGATAATATTGACATGAGATCTTGGGGGGGATAAACAAAAAAGGAGAAATTACAGTTTAATAGTGGTATGTTTGCATGTCAAATTGACTAAGGGATCAGATGTGCTATTTAGTTTTTTGTTAACTCAATGCAAGCTAGAGCCACCTAGGAAAGGTAATGTAAAATGAGGAATTTCCCTGAGATTGGCCTGCAGGCAAGTGAGAGCAGGCCACTGTGGGCAGTAATAGCACTGAGAAAGTAGTCCTTGGTTATGGAAGAAAGCAAACTGACCAATTACTGAGAGCAAGCATCCCTTCATAGCCTCTGTTTCAGTTCCTGTCTCCACATTCCTGCCTTGTGTTTCTGATTTGGCTTCCCAGATGATGAACTGTAAGCTGTAAGCTAAACAACACCCTCCAACAACCACCCACCCCATCTATCCATCCTCTTTTTGGTCAGTGCAATTATCACAGCAACAGAGAAACAAACTGGAAAGCCACAGATACATGGGTTAGTTTTCTTAGAATATTTCTTACAACAGAATGAACTTAATGACCCTGTGTGTGTGTGTGTGTGTGTGTGTGTGTGTGTGTGTGTGTGTGCGTGTGTGTAATCTGTCTTTCCAATTAGGTAAGAGAGGCACTTTAATATCTTGATTTTTAAAGACACATTTGTACTACATATTTTAGAAAGGAATGTACTCACATATAATTAATGGTTTAATAATATACACTATAATGGTTTGTTTGTTTCAAGTCAAATCCCACCCTAGCCCAGATACTCATGGGGGAGTATAAAGTTGGTACAGGCAGACACCAATGAGACTCAGCATCTCAAGAAGTGCTGAGCTCCAGGACTCAGAATGAGGATGAATGCAAGGCATGGTGGCAGCAGAAGCACAGATAACACACATCTCAGAAACGTAGCTGAGCCCCTGAGCAGAGGGGTGAGACTGAGCTCTGGAATGAATGGCTGGCTGCCTTTTTGTCCTCTGTTCCTATAAAACTGTCTCACTGGAGATCAGACACAGAGCAGATTTTTAAAAAGATGTTAGCTCATCGCTGTCTCAGATCACCAGCTCTCTGAATAAAGCATAACCTAAAGATTTTATTCTTTTCTCCATTCATCTCTTTGGTGACAGGCAGCATAGGCTTTGGTTTTTTTGGTTATAGATTCTGGAAATTCAATCCCACCAGGATGGCTTCAGGACTCTCCAATAAGTCATTGAGTGAATGAGAAGCCTTGATTGCTGCCTGGACAAGTAGTCCTGGGAATACACCCTGGACTGTATCCTTCCTCAGCTCTCCTGAGCTCTCTTTGATCAAAGTCACTTACAGATTGACTCTCCAAGCTGTCTGGTTTGGTTCCCGAGTTTAAGACTTATCTGGCCTCTAGTTTAAAAAAATTCTTTGCCTTCCTTCCTTCCTTCCTTCCTTCCTTCCTTCCTTCCTTCCTTCCTTCCTTCCTCCCTCCCTCCCTCCCTCTCTCTGCCTCCCTTTCTCTCTCTCTCTGCCTCCCTCCCTCTCTCTCTGCCTCCCTCCCTCTCTCTCTGCCTCCCTCCCTCTCTCTCTGCCTCCCTCCCTCTCCCTCCTAACCCCCCCCTCTCTCTCTTTCTCTCTCTCTCTCTTTCTTTCTTTCCTTCTTTCTTTCTCTCTTGTTCCTATTCCAGGCTTATGGTCTGTGTGGCCTCTGGTTTGAAAGTACCTTTCTGTGATGCCCTGTCCTGTCTGTTTATTTTTTGAGGGGGCGGGGGGGGGGACTCCGATTGTTAGAATAGATGACACAGCTTCCATTCCTACTAGTAGTCCCTTGAGGACATGTACTTGTAAATTGATCTGATTATACCTATGCAGCTATGAAAAAAACATAGCTGTTTTCTATATCCCCAGGTTCTCCTAAGGAAGCAAACACCTTTTGTAGCTCTAACAGCAATTATATGACTAACATAAAGATTTTTGGTTCCTATGTATTTCACCTTTTGCCCTTTTGCTCATACAAGACAAGTCATTGGAAGCTTTTTATTTGGGCTAGCCCTTGCTGGAGTATAACATTCTGCAATCCTCAGACTTTAGTAAGACAAAGGAAAAAACATGTAAAGGAGCCTTTCTAAAATCCAAATGATAACATTGTGAACAAAGAAGCATGCAAGCAAAAACCAAGAAACATAAAAGTAAAAAAAAAAAAATCAGCAAGATAGAAAAGTAACAGGCAAAAGTCAATATCTAGGAAAGACAAAACACACTGAGAAAGAGCTGAAGGAAGCAACACCTTTCTCAATAGCCTCAAAAGTATCTTGAAAAAAAGTCGAATCAAACAAGTGAAAGGTTTATATTGTAAAGTTTTTAGGACAATGAAGAAACTGAAGAAGACACCAGATGATGAATCTTCTTAAAGTGGTCCTGGAAACTGCTATGTTTTTAAACTGTCAGTCAGCATATCAGGACTTGACTGAGAGTCAGGCATGCTTAAATCTTGAATATAACCTTAACATCACCCTAGACATGCTTACTGGCCACAGGGCATACATTAACCCAGTTACCCACGCTACTGTTGGCCAACATGACTACTTCAACCAGGTGGCTGAGCTGTTTTTCAAGGCCCTTAAGGCCTACACTCTGCCTACTTCTATAAACTTGTACAACAATCAGGAGAGTCCTTTACAGACTTCCTCACAAGGGTTACTGAGGTGGTGGAGAGAAGGGTAGATTTAGGACCCACTCAAGACATGTTTGTTAAGCAATTGGCTTCGGGGGGTCTTAATGCCCACCTGAAATGCAGTGGTGGCAGTTCATAATTACGGGGCTGTAGCTTGTACATGGGCGTGGGTTCTGTTGAGCTGAGTTGTTGTTCCTGAAGTCTGCCGAGCTTCTGCCACTCCAGGCAGCTGGAACTGCAGCTCAGAGGGCAGAAATGTGGGAATTTGACTGAGTTCACTCCACGCAGAGCCAGGTGGACATCGGGCTGTGAGAAGTTGCAGAACTCCACTTCGGCCATGGGGAGATCTCAGTCTGAGGTCCTACGGGGGGAGAGCTCTTGGGTGGGGGCCCCCAGGGAAGAAGGCATGTGAGTATCAACTGGCCTCAGACCCCTGGGCTCCCAGGTGCCACTGGGAAAATGAGACTCTTGATCAAGGCGACTCCCTTAGCTGGGTCATGGCTGAGTTGGCAGGCCTCCATGGCTGGAAGGCAGAGAAGTCCTCCAGTGGAAGATAGCAGATTAGGCAGCGGCTTATTGGTTGAAGGTCCCCTTTATGGTTCTCCACCGGGGAGGGGGTGGCAAAGACAAGAGGAAGTCCATAGTTTTAAAAGGTTTATTGTCATGGTGGAAAGCAGATGAAGCTTTACCCTGTGTCCTCAGGGTGAGTCTAAGTTAAATACCTTTTGCAAGGAGGAGAGTCTGGGAAGGAATGCTTTATTAGCTACGCCCGCTGGCTTTTAGGTATCTCATTAATATGGAGATCTCTTGAGGCTCTGAGGCCTGTAGTCACGCCCTCTACCTGTGCTACCTGTGCTACGTGATCTAAGGCCACAAACCTTTCTTTGGGAGGGTCTGTGGATAAGTGAAAGGAACCAGGAGCAAGGCCGAACACCTACTGTCCCATTAGGGTATTATCTGGGGTTCAAGGCCTGTGCTCAACCAGGTACCCATCTGCCCCTCACAGCCCACTGCCCCACACATAATGACGACTTTCATAAATGGGAAGTGGCCATCAGAGATCTTGACCTTGGGGCAGGTCCTATAGCAGTCCTGATGCCCTCCCATTGGCTAATAGGCAAAGATCCAGCAACAGACACTTGCAGGGGGGCCTGCCTGAAACTGTTCTAATGCTAGGCCAAGAACAAAGTGTTCTTTCTGTAATAAAGAATTTCTCTGGGCATAAGACTGCAGGTCTCAGAACTCTGATAAAGTTAGGGATGATTTAAACTCTGAAAGGGTATACTTTGACTCTCCCTCTGTTTCTACATTCACCTATGATTCCTGTAAAAGGGTTGGTAGATATGGGTGCAGATGTTACCATTATCACTGAAATGAGGCCTTGGTGTTCCCTCACCGGAAGTTCAAATCTGGCCCTGCTATAATGGGTGTTAGAGGCCAGTGAACCACTTGGATGATGTTGAACTCTGTGAAGGATTTAGATAGCAACCAGGGCTCTTTCATGCCTGTTGTCACTGATACCCCTCACACACTTTGGGTCAAGGCCATATTAGAGAAAATGGGTGTCATTCTTAACAATGGACAATGAACAACTGTGGATGTTTGATGACATCACGAAACATGAACAACTGTGCCTAGCTGGCCTCCTAAAAGGGAATCACCCCAATTCTAAGAGCTGCTGCCCATCCAGGGCCTCCTTCCATGAGGCGCCTGACCCCATATCACTGGCCTGGCTATTGGATGCCAGATATCTGGGTGGATCAGTTGCCAATCAACAAACGAAAATTATCCACATTAAAAACTGGTTGAGGAGTAACTTAAATTGGGTCACTTAGAAAGAACCCCTGACCAGTAGATATAATAACCCTCATCTTTGTCATAAAAAAGAAGTCAAGAAAGTATAGACTCTTAAAAGATCTGAGAGCTATCAATGAACAAATGGAAGAAATGGGACTATTCAGGTGGAACTGTCTCATCCTGGTACTCTCCTACCCTCCTAACACATACTAGTGATGGAGATTAAGAACTTTTTTTCTCCAAATTCCCCTGGCACCACAGAACAGATGCAGCTTTGCCTTTACAGTGTGGGAACCTAATACTCAAAAACCGACTAAGAGATACCAATGGACAGTCCTCCCACAGGGAATGAAAAACAGTCCCACCATCTGCCAGCTTTATGTGGCTGAGGTGCTACAAGCAGTCCCTAAAGATATTTTCACCATCCACTATATGGACAGCATTATGCTGGCACATCCTGATTCATTTCTTTTACAAGGAGCTACTGAACAGCTACTAAAAGATTTAGAAGAGCTCAATCTACAGTTTGCTCCCCCCACCCCCCCAATTCAGTCCTTCCCTTGTATGCCTTTCTGGCATTATCCATTTCTAAGAATGTTAGACCTCTGGTCTTCTCTATTTCTCAAAGACCTACTCCCTTGTGAAGCTTCAACTGTTGATTGGTTAAAGCCATTTCTCCTCATCCCCAACCAAGAGATGAGAAATCTCTTCTCCCTATTGGAGGACCATGATAGCCCCTTTACTAAGATCACCCTTACCCAGGACACTAAGAGACTCCTGCAGAAGATAATGACCTGCTTGTCTGACATGAGCCTTAATAGACATAACCCTTTGATTCCTTTGCTGGCAAAAATTATGTGGACTATGGAGGAGGTCCTAGGGGACCTGTGGCAAAGGGGCCTCCTCATGTGGCTGCATCAAGTTCACTCAGATCTACATGAGATAATCTCCAAATACAAAATAGCCTTTAAACTTGCTCTTAGGAAGAGTGGCTTGGCAAGAAGAACCTATAATAAGGAGCCTGCTAAGATAATCCTGCCAGTGCTCTCAATCTTTATGGGCAGATTCCCTTAGTTTCCAGTAAATGACAGGTTTCCTGAGTGCTCTTGATAATCACTCACTCCCAGATAAGAGCCCTTCCCCATTTACCTATTGAAATTTAAGTCCTATAGGCTACCTAGTTCTTGCCTGATCCCTAAGGCCACTATGACTTTCTTGGTTGTCAACAAAGATATGGTATTTTACTACAGAGACCAGGCTTGAAGGATATTGCTCACATCCTTCTGAACCCTGGATCAGTTGAATTAGGGAAGTTGTTGGGCATCCTGAGGATCTTTGAACTGTGTTAGGCTAAGCTTGTCAATATATTTTCCAACAGTCAATATGCAGTACAAGCTGAACACTAACATTCTACTACAAAAAGATCAGAATAGTCCCATAAACATCCTTATGAAGTCCCTTTAAGGAGCCCTTAAGAATAGGGCACACCCATGGTTCATTTCTCACATCAGATCCCACTCAAGGATGCCAGGAATCTTGGCTAAGGGCAATGAGATGACTGACTTAATGATTATGACTGTTGACTGGGGCTCTTGGAACAAGCGTTGTTGAACATTGTATCAACAATTTCACCTTTCCCTACAAAACATACAAGCTGGATTTATCCATAGCACAATGCAAACATCTTGTAAGATCTTGTGTCACCTGTACCCCTTTTGTGCCATTGGGGCCCTTCAATAGGGAGGTGTCAACTTAAGAGGGTTACTCCGCAATGCTATTTGGCAGATGGATGTGACTTACAATCGCCCTTTTTTGTAATCTTAGATATTACATGTACAGGTTGTTGTAGATACTTGCTCCTCCTTTGTATATGCTGTGGCCTTGATGGGAGAAAAAGCCTTTTATGCCATCAAAGATATGAAATCTGCTATATTGATTAAGGACATTCCTTGGGCTTTGAAGACAGATAGTGGTCCTGCCTATGACTCTCAACAATTCAATGAGTTTGCAGCCTCATGGAGGATTAACTATACTTTTGGGATTCCCTATAACCCTCAAGCTGAGGTGATAGTAGAAAGGTCCAATCAGACTCTAAAGGAATTGTTGACTCAGGTTAGCTCCAATTAATCCTAAAGTGATGCACACCTGGCCCTGGTAGAGCCCTTGTTTCACTTAAACTTCCTCACCTTTGATGATTGGTGATTAAGTGCTGCCCATAAACATTGGGCTTTCCTATCGAAGAATACCATTTTTCCATTGGTATGAGAGGTCTCCTAACATCACAACGGCAGTCATTTGCCCACTTGCTGACAACTGGCTGGGGTAAGGATATGTGTATGCTTTTCCACAGGACTCTACAACATCATGATGGGTGCCAGTATAGGACATGCAACCAGCCAGGAAAAAGGACAGGGATGAAGCCTCCTCCCCATCAGACCTTCTGGCTGAGGAAGTAGCACTTGTTACTTGCCTGTGATCCTCATTTTCATGACATTTTCCTTACACACTATCAAGTACAAAATATTTCTCAGGTCTGTGAACAACTGGCCTATTACATTAACCTTGTTGGGGGCAGCGCTGCTTATACACTGAAGACCTAAAATCAGCCATAGGCCTAAAATCAGCAATAGGCCTGACATACATGCCTGCCAAAAGTCTTGGGTCTCTGTGGGAAAACACTGAAACAGATGGCTATAAGCTATTGTAAACAAGCAGCTTTGGTGGAAGATTGCCAGCTTGAATAGTCATAGACCTTGTAGAGATAGGTAGCCTTGGTGGATAGTACCAACTTAGGTAATGACAAGTGAATCATAGGCGGAGTCATAATGATCTGTCCCCTGAACCTTCACCCAGCTGATACTCTGTTTTGGAGGATATCTGTACTCCTCCTGAACACCTCTGCTCCTGCATCATCCCCTTCCCCACATCCTGCCTTTTTGTGTATATAACCCCTGTGTGAAAAAAGTAAAAATTATGGTTTGATCAGACTATAGACAAGCCGTGGTTCTTTGTGTTTGCCCGTTTTTCCCCTATTAGGTGATCTCCCCAGACCCTGTTTAATCCCTGATGGACAGGACACAACCTGATCCAACAAATTCTTAAACTGTTTGGTGTTACACAGAGAAAGTATATTCACACTCAATGAGGCCAGGGTACCCATTCTGGCTTTTGATACAGAATTCATGGAAAAGGTTTGGAACAACATAAAAAGGTTTTTGACTCCTCCTGGATAGTGTCTTATAATGTAGTGGGAGGCATTATAATAATAATTATATTGCTTAAGTGTCTTATATAGCACATCTCTTAGCAATGCTCTATCAATAAATCTATGCTTCAAGTATTGGTGGCTCTTGAGCATCAAGACTGCAGCCCACCCAGAGAGGTGATTAGAGCTTGGCTTATGAAAATTTGTGAGGCCTCTGTTTAAGCTCCCTCCTTATACCCTGATGTGTCCTTCAGGGTGGCTATCCTTTGAGGGCTGTTAGACAATGACAGGTAAGAACCTGCTTGGCAGTCAACCTAAGACAAACATGGTCCACTATACTGGAAGCCCCCTGAGATGGGGTCAACAAGGCTGGAACAAAGAACTCCAACTCCCACTGGGCTAATGAAAATAAAAACAAAAGGGTGGAAATGTAGGAGGAGCTTAGTGAAGCAGGCCCAGCCGCAATGCTGGCATATGTGCTGCTGATACTTTCTCCCTGAGCCAACCTAGGATCTGCCAGCACAGCTAGAGACCACTGATGCTGGATCAGGCAATAGAGTGAGCCATTGAGAAAAAGAAAGCATCATATCTGGCTACTTGAGAGCCAACGAGATGCTGGGGATGGGGGATATAAAGGTTTACCCAGGCCCTGTAAATAAATGAGTCTGTTTTTGCCACTTGCCTGACTCCTAGAGTCTGTGTTGTTGACTCTGTGCCTTCTTCACCCTGCTCTCAAGGGTCTTGCCAGGTCATAATACAACTATAGAGATGCAAATTAAAACTACCTTAAGATTTTATCTTATACTAGTCAGAATGACCAAGATCAATAAAACAAATGAAAGCTCATACTGGTGAAGATGTGGGGTAAGGGGAACACTTTAGCCATTACTGGTGGAAATGCAACCTGGTACAATCACTATGGAAATCATAGACTACTCAGGAAACTGGGCATTGCTCTATCTCAAGATCTAGCTATACCAGTCTTGGGTGGTACCCATAGGACTTTATATCTTACTACAGAGATACTTGCTCATCAGTGTTCTTTGCTGCTTTATTCATGATAGCCAGAACTTAGAAACAGCCTAAACATCAGCTGTTAAGAAAATTGAAACTACAAAATTTGTAGGCAAATGGATGAAGCCTGAATGAAGTTGCCTAGACCTCAAAAGACAATGTAGTTTTTCTGAGAGGGAAGATGGCAACCAGGAGGAGTGGAGGGAGGGAAGGCTGCAGTCAGAATGTAGTATTGTATCAGAGAAGAATAAATTTAAAATAAGAAAGATGTTTTGGAAACCTACTACTGTAGAAGTTTCTTAAAATAAACATATGAGAAGAACCTAAATAGAGGCATTATATAATGGGGGAGACAGTGTCCCCAGCTGGACAACAACTGCCACCAAGCTTCACCCCTACTGACTGGCATACATGCTCCTGGACAGTACTTTGCACCCTGCTGGAAGAGAAAGATGCTCATGAGTATTAGCTACAAACCCCGAGACCTGAATTTATGGCCAGTCAGTGAGATGGAATCCAACAGAAGTGGCCAAGAACCTGAGACGAGGTAGGCTGTGGGCCTAGGGGAAAGTCTATAACTATTACTCTGCTAAAGGTACATAGCAATAAAATGGCAATGACACCACTGCTTTACCAACAGATCAGCCCTTATCAGAAGTAGATGGGGATTAACTCAGAGACACCCCCCCCCCCTGCTGCTGGACAATGTGCATCTAGTCAAAGACTTTGAAGCATTCAGTCCTAAATGGAATGTCTATATGAAAGCCCTCCTCTTAAGGCCTAGCTATATATTGAAGAAGAGGCAGAAAGGGTGTGAGAGCCAGAGGTAGTAGATGCACAACCGTGATGATGAAGATGCAAACTCAAGTTTGCCAGCATGCACAACACCTTAATGACTTTAAACCAGACAAACTCCAGCACTGTGGAGGGGGTGCATTGATACCTGTAGGGAAAGGAAAAGTCAGTTTTCTCCAATGGGGTACCACTACATGTATCAGCCAGAGTCCAGCCACATGTGCAGACTCCATGCCTAGGAGTAGTTGGACTAACACAAAATGGACTCCAAGGTCTTTATATGTGTCTTTATTTGTCTTATTGATTTTCTTCTTTTTATTTTTAGCTTATTTTTCTGTTTTGATTTTCATTTATTTGTTGTTTTTATTGGTCTTTTTAAGAGAAAGAAAGAGATAAGAACATGAAACTGGCAAGGAGAATCGGAGGCGTTTTGGGAGTGGAAAGAATATGAGCAAAACATATAAATTGTATGAAAATAATTTTTAAATATTTTTTAAAACATCAAAGTGTCAGTAAATACTATCTGGGATTTACAACATACAAAATCTTTATAGTTTTACAATTTGCAGATGAGTAATTCTGGTCTGTTACATGATGTCATAAATGAACTTTAGACTCAATTCTTTTTTAATAAGTTAGTAAATTTGTTTTTTTTATTTTGCTCTCTCTCATAATAACAAGGAAAGAAATAAAACACAAAAGCCCCAGTAAGTCAGAGTAGGGAGCAAAGATGTTAGAATAGGAATATATGTTGGTAAGGAAATCTACACTGTAATAAATTTTCTCGATGAGGGAAATAGAAAAGAAATGCAGACAAAGTCATGAACGTTAAGTATAGTGCAAAAGGTCTGAGTGGATTGAGTATGACCAGTGGGGGAGGAATCTGAAAAATGGCCTATGTATAATGACTAAAGGTCAAGATTCAGTACACTGGTTTAAAAATAGAATCTAGACTCCTCTTTAAGTCAATGAGAATCTCCTGGAGTAGTAATTTACTCTTGGAAGTACAAAAATGCATAAAAATAAACCAAACCAAACCCAAACCAAAATATAGCTGATGAAGATAGTTATATGTTTCTGCTAAGGGTTTTGAGTTTTTAACTTATTACAATCTAAGTCTTAACAAAGGGGGAATCCATTCTCTTTACACACGACCATGCATGTTGCTTCCTACTCAGCCCTCCCAGACCTGCCCCCTGCCCCTGTACTTTATAAGCTATGGATCAATAAATTGAATCAACCCACCATTCTTATTGGCCCTTGAAGCTTCTGTTTGTGGTTCATTCTACAGGTTTCCATTGAGTCTCCTACATCTGTGGTTCTCATATAACTTATTTCTCCAAATTTTAGTTCTAGCTCTCCCTCATGTGTCTCCAGTCCTCTCAGTGAACCAAACTCTGGCCCTCTTTTCATGTGTCATGATACAGAGCTCTGGTCATCCATTGATCAACTGATCTCCATCAATACAAATGAATGTCTTTTCCCTACTCTACAGGCCAGCACATGGACGCCTGGGGTGGCCAGGCCACTGACTCAAGGTCACATCGAAGTAACAAGACACCTGGTACTGAACCGAGAGCTGTCATACTCTATATCATGCACACTTAATAATGAAGAAATATGGCTCTCTGCATGAACAATTTTATTGATCTTCCTACAGGATGTGTTCATTTCTTCTCTGAGCCTTTCTGTAGCTTTTTGTAAATGTGGCAGGATAATATTTTAAAGATATAGGCCATGGGTTCTCTCTTAGTTTTCTTCCTTTCTTTGACTGAGAGAGAGGGAAAGAAAGAAAGAGAGAGAGAGAGAGAGAGAGAGAGAGAGACAGACAGACAGACAGACAGATAGACAGAGACACAGAGAGACACAGAGACAGAGAGACAGATTTTTTTGGTTTTGTTTTTAAGTTTATTTTATGTATGTGTGTACACTGTAGCTGTCTTCAGACACACCAGAAGAGGGGATCAGACCCCATTATTTTTAAACAAGATGGTTGTGAGCCACCAAGCAATTTCTAAAAATTGAACTCAGGACCTCTGGAAGAGCAGCCAGTGTTCTTAACTGCTGAGCCATCTCTCAGAGGGAAAGGGAGAAAAAATGGAGGAGAGATGGAGAGAGGAAGAGAAGGAGAAAGGGAAAGGAGGATGGGGAGAGAGGAACAGGAGGAGGGAGAGAGGAGAGAGGAGAAAAAATTCTTAGTGTGGAGCTTATGCTTCAGGTGAGTGTACAGATATAACTTGATAACTTTTGTGCTTGAAAAGTTGAAATCTTAGTGGGAATAGGAGCTTAGAAGACGTGTGTATGGATCATGGTCTGGGAGACATGAGAGAATAACAGTATGTACCTGTTGTGGCCCGAGCTGCCCCATGCTTGGGGGCCAGAAATGTTGAGAACTGCACTACCCCATGTTTGGGAGCCAAAATGTCTTGGACCGTTCTGTCAATGTTGGAACCTGCACTGCCAAAAGCCTTAGGGACTAACTTGTTAGCCCGCACTGCCCCAAGCAGCTCCAGTCTGCGGGTCAGGGTTCAGCAAGAGAGAGAGTGAGGACGGACTCAAAGAATGGAGACCAGACAGAGTGTGATTCAATCCCGTTTATTCTTCAGTCTCTCTTCTTAGTCCAAGTCCCAAGTCTTGAGTTCCTAGTTCCTAGTTCCTAGTGCGTCCAAGTTCCAAGTTACTTCTTTCAAGTGCTAAGTGCCTAATGTATAATTCCAAGTTCTTCCTCCAAGTGCCAAGTGCCTAACACCTAATAATTCTTCTTCCGAGTTCTCTAGTCGAAGTGTCTTCTTCCTCAATGCCTAATTCCAACTGAAGTTGTACTGTACTCTTCTGTCTGCCTCTAGCCTTTTATATGTCTCACTTTTAAGCCACGCCTCTAAGTCACACCTTTAAATCATGCCCTTAGGTTTTGTCTCTAAATTTGATCTCTAAGTCATGCCCTTAAGTCTCGGCTCTAAGTCTCATACACCCAAGGGAAAATCCTGGGTATCTAAAGCAAGATGTTATCAGAGTGTGCTCAGCTGTTGTAGGCTAATGTAATCAAGTCTCTTGCCAGGGTATATGGCTCAAGATGGCTGTAAGGATGATAGCCGCCTTCTGTTGGCTCCCCACATGTACCCTTCCTTTCCCAGGGCTAGATCAAGAGAGGAGAGTGCCCATTGTAAAAGTGTGAGGAAGATTTGGGGCAGCACCTGGGTCTGGTGGAACAGGAATCTTAGAAAGATCTGTGTGTCTCATAGTTAAGATTAGAGACAGCCTTTCAGGATCCCCATTGCTCCAGCATGATAATAGTAGTTAAAGGTTGGGGACAGCATGTGGGAGGTCCCTCAGCATTAGCCTTAGTGGACTAAAAACCTAGGGCCTGACCAGCTGGTAGATGACCCAGAAGATAACTTTTCCCCAACAAGGATCTTAAGTAGTCAACTGACTCAGACTTTCAGCTCATGTTTTGACACCAAGAACACGGAAGACACAACTCAGGAGCATGCTAAGACCCTGTCATTTAGGAAAAATGGGGCTCCAAAAAGAAGTTAAGATAAATTGCTAAAATGTTGTTTCCTTGCAGCCAGGTTTGAGAGAAGCAGGATGCGACTCTCCTGCCTTCTGGGATGGGCATTTGCATCTGGCCAGCTGCTGGGATCCCACCCATTCCCTAAGCTCCAGGCCCTGATTCCTAGGACCCACCTTATTGGAAGATGACTTGGGTCTCCAATGCACAGATAGCCCATGCTTCCATAGGGGAGGAGGGGCCTTTCTCAATGCCCTGCATAATTGGGACGATGCGCAGAGAAATTAAAAAGGTCATTAATCACTGTGGAGCCCAAGGCAGCTCTCGGGGACCTATTCTTCATGATGATTAATTGCAGGCAGTTTCTCCCTCCTCCCGATTCATTTTCCTGCCACTATTCACTCACTTTTCCTTGCTATGTCCTCTTCTTCGTCCCTGTCTTAGGAAGCCACAGATGCAGTGATGAGTCATTCTCGACAACTCCCATGGCTCCTCAACTGGTATGGACCTCCAGATGCACTCTCTGGACCAGAGTCATGCTTCCTTAATGTGCACCATTCCACTTATTATTACTTTATTGCTCCGATAAGTAGTGCTGCCTTCTGGTGCCCTCAAGTCTCAGTCAATAGAAGGATGGAGAACGGAGTTGCAGGCTTTGGCTCTTTGCTTATACCGTGGTGATGATGTGGACAGCGGTGATCAGTACTGGGCACTTGTAGCAACTGCTTTATGAATGGACCTTTATTCAAAAGCCACCCTAAGCTTGAGAGGTGTGACCTCCAGCCCCATTTTACAGGCAAGAAAACACATTCAGGGAGTAACTCACTCACAGTGATGATGCTCATGAACAGTGGAGGAGGAACAGAAGACCTGATTCTATCTGATACTGATGCTTGTGTGTTAGGTGCCTGAGCAGCTGAGCACAGCAGCTACTGTTTCCCAGGGATCAGGGAGGGAGGTGCTCACCCGAATAGCTTGTTTTCCCAGCCTCTGGGCAAGTTGCCCCTCCCTGGCAGGGTGAGCCTTGTAAGTGTCATGCTTGACCAGGCTCCTCTTCTCCTTTTGTTTGCCAATTAGCCTCCCACGAGGCCCACAGCTACTTAAAACAAAACGGCTCTTTCTGCCCACTGATGCCTTGAGCCCAGAGTTGCCCTCAAGCCAGTGCCCAATCAGGTGTTTGGTTTTCTTGGAGATAACTATATCCGAGGGGATTTGAATAAATTCATGAGAAGAGAACAAGTCCTATGAAGTTAACACATGCTAAAGTACTTCTCTGAGAGTGGCAGAAATGAAAGAATATTACTCACCTGCCTTAGTGTTTTTGAGAATGTCACGGACTCCCTGATAACAGAACGATTATAAATAAGGTAGGTTTATATCTTAGGTCTGGAGATTAAAAAATCCAAGGTCAAGGACATCATACCTGGCAAGACTCTTCAGCCTGCATCCTTCCACAGTGGAAAGGGAAAGTGCAGATCCCCTCTGGCCTTCATCAGGGCAATAAAGTAATGATAAATGGAGGGGTGCACGTTGGTCCAGAGTGCACATCTGGAGGTCCACACCAGGTGAGAAGGCAGGGAAAGAAGGAAGGACAGGAGACAGAGAAGGGTCAGACATCCTTTCGTCTGGATCTTGTGGGATAACCTAAGCAGCAGCACGACAACAGCATTAATCCATTTACAGTGGCTGAGTCTTCAGGCTCTTTCTCAGAGGTCCCATCTCCTAACACACTCTGGGGACTCACAGACACCACCATCCCAGTCACAGACCTTGTGTAAAGTTATGGAGTGGGTTGGAAAGCTGTGGAAGGCCAGCAGGGATCTGCCTGTTTTCGGCTCACTGAGTAGCCTTGAGTGGTACCCGCAGGAAAGTCAGAGATGAGAAAATTAGGTTCTGAAAATGTAAAGGGTGAGGACAACACGAACAAGAAAGATGCCAGGAGGAGGAGGAGGAGGAGGAGGAGGAGGAGGAGGAGGAGGAGGAGGAGGAGGAGGAGGAGGAGGAAGAAAGGATTCGGGAGAAAGGGGTGTGTGCTTTGGCTCCCCCTGGCAGCCTCTAGGATACTGTGTGAGAGAAAGGAATTTGGGAGCCTCAGATAAATCCATGGTGACAATCAGGCATTAGGAGACATTAAGTTATGATTATTTGCCCATTTTTATCATAAGATAGGAAATAGCTGCTGCTAACATGCTCATTTACAGCTACAGAAGGGCCAAGGCCTTTTATCTAGGGCCACAGAGGGAGTGACAGGCAAAGCTGCATCTGGGCAGGATGTCACAATGGAGCCCAGGCTATCAGTCACAATGCACAGCTGGGGTTCAGCCAGGTACATGCTGGCTGCACCATTGGCTCAGAGGAGTGAGACTACCTATGTACACAGAGCGTACCTGTTTAGAATACTCACTTCAGCACCACAAACCATCTACATCAAAACATCAGTTTTGAGAGGCTGGGTGGAAAAAAAAAACGAACGAAAGAGAGTCATTTGGTTGGAAGCCATTAAGCATTTAAGAACATGTCAGAAAAACATTCGGCAAACACAGGACCTTCTGAGCACTAACTCAAGTCCCGAAAGCTCTAAACCTTCAGCGGGAACCAAAGCTCTCTCCAGCTCCTGGATATTGTCTTAACATGGGGATCCCAAAGCCTTTGCATGCTTCCTTTCTATAAGCAATGCCACTCTCTGGGTCTTGCCCAGAATGGTTGGAGTACTTTTCTGAGCTCTCCTTTTCTGAGAACCACATCTTTGATCCAGTGTAGTGGGTACTGACTGATATTAGAGTGTGTCCAACACAGCAAAAGGGCTGTCAAACATTTAGCTTCCACAGGCCAGTGTGATAAATTATCTCTGGTCAAGTATGTACCTTTTCCTGGGGTTAAAGTGACTTGGCTTTGGCTACACAAAGCCATGGCTGTTCATTCCCCACCCACCAGGAGGAATATTCCAGAAAACAAGCAAGAGCTAACGGCCTAGTCTAATTAGATAGCTGCTGGCTAATGAGGGATTTCACTGGGCAAAGTCTAGTAGTGGTTAGTGAATAATTACCATGGAAACCTTCATGCCACACTCAGCTGCTTCTGCCTTACCATTTCCCGAGGGAACAGACTTCCATCCACAAAGCAGCATCTGGAATATTGACGTTGTTTGGGAGCAAAATAAATGGACAATTAGAAGAAGACAGGTTGAGTCTTTGTTGGACTGAAGGTTTACCGACATCCATCCTGGGGTGTAAGCGATGCTGGTGTTTCTGCTCGAGAGGAAATCGTTGGAAAGAGATGAATTCAGTTTGGACAGCTCTCCTTTTGTGAAGCCCAAGGACAGGGAGACATGCCTAATTAGGAGCCAGGCTTTTTCTGCCTTTTAGAGGCAGTGCAGGTTTGTCAGGAGGTGTGAAGACTTTTGTCTCTTTTCCTATTCCTTACATTAATGTTTATGTAGTCTGCCCATCAGGAATTGAAACCCCACTGTCACTCTAAATGAGAGCTGACACTCTGAAGTTGTGAGCCATGGAACAGTGCCTTCTTGTGGAGGTTATTGAGGACAGGGATTGGACATGGGCTGAGAGCTGGCTTTGAGGCTAGGTTAGGTTTTATTATAATGACAAAGGAATCTCAAAGCTTCAGCTGGCCTAATGCACCAAGGGCAATCTGATCCAGCATGGACAGTTTAACTGGTCACATGCATTCTATGTCATGTGACTGCTACCTGGAACTCAGGGCCTGTCAGTGGAAGTAAGAGGGGTTGTAAAGTACAGGGAAATACCACTAGTTCTTAATGGTCATAGGCCAGAAGGGACATCTAGTTTCTACCTGCACGTCATTAGTCACAGAGCCCCTACACAATCTCAAGCAAGGCTGGGAAATATGAAGAGAACATGACATTCAAACAGCATCTTCTGTGCCCAGGGGAGGAGAGATATATTAGTTACTTTGTTATGTTGCTGTGATAAAAGACCATGATCAAAGGTAAATTCAGGAAAAGAAAGGTTATTTCGACTTAGGGTTCCAGAGCAGCAGTTCTCAACCTGTGGATAGCAACTGCTAGAAAGCATACTTCCCACGGTCTTAGGAGCCCCAACCATAAATTTACTTTTATTGCTACTTCATAAGTGTAATTTTGCTACTGAGCAGTGTCTCAGTTCCTAAGGCCATTGGAACTATGTGTTTCCCAGTGGTTGTGACAGCATGATAGGACTCTGTAAGACAGGGATGCACAGCAGGAAGGGGCAGGCATGGTGGTAGGAGCAAGAAGCTGAGAACTCACATCTTCAAATGTGAGCATAAAGCAGAGAGAGCAAGCTGGAAGTGTGGAGAGACTTTAGAATAATAAGGGGGGAATTTTGTTATACCCACTTTTCTGACCAAGAAACCCAAACACAGGGAAGTTAAGTCACCTGCCCAGAGTTGCACAGGAGACAGCTGAAGAAAAGGTACCTCTGATCTAGGGATACAACTCAATTGACAAGACACTTGTCATGTAAGTTTGAGGACCTAAGTTCAGATCTTTAGCACCCTAAAATAACAAGGGTGGTGTTGTACACCTATGACCACAGTAGCCTAAAACATACAAGATGTGATAATATGACCTATGACCACAGCAAATTAAGACACCAAGTATGATGGTGTAAACCTGTGACCATAGCACCCTAAAACAACAGGTGTGTCATCTATGACCATAGCACTGGGAGGCAGAGATGAGAGAATCCCTAGTATTTCCTGGCTAGCTAGACTTGCTCAATTAGTGAGCTCCAGGGTCAATAGGAGGAGAACACCTAAAGTTGACTCCTGGTCTCTGTATGTATTTGCATATCTGTACATATTGGCGTGCATGCACACACACACACACATACACAAGTGCACATATGCACACACACACACATACACAAGTGCACATATGCACACACACATACACAAGCTCACATATGCACACACACACACACACACACACACACACAGAGTGGCTCTTAGTTCACTGTTCCTTCAATCTCAACCTCACATTTAACTTACTGTCTTGTAAGTGTAGCAAACGCTGTTCAAGGCTGTGACCCTGATGATTTGGATATCATGGGCCACTCTTCTTTTTGCCAGATGTAAATATCTGAAAAGAAGAAATTTTCTCTTCAGGCTGGAGCCAACTTCAGTGCAGAGGGAAGGGTCTTCAGTCCCTTCTCATAAGGAAAGGTGATGTCAGCAAAACTACTTGCTTGACAACATATTACTTTGAACATGGCAACCTGTAAATGGTTGTCATGGTTACAAGAGATCCCTGGGAAATGATGAACATAAGGGGGTTGGCTTGAAGCACAACGAAGCCATTCCCTTTCAGCCACATCCTGAGCTGGTGAGAGTCTTTGACAGACCCTCTCATGACCAGGAAACCCCATAGCACTGTACTAATGTCTAGCCTGGCTGACAAAATACCCAAGTGTGTTCATGCGTAATAATGGCTTACATTTATTGGGCACCATGGGCAAAGCATTAAGTGAATTATCTCATTCAATCCTCCCAAACCTTGCTACATTTGTTGTCACTTTACTGTCAAGGTATGCATGTGCACAAGTGTACACACACACACACACACACACACACACACACACACACAAAGGGAGGAAGGGAGGGAGGGAAAGAGGAAGGGAGAAAAGGCAGGAAATAGAGAGGCTCATTCCTGTCTCTCTGCTAGTAAATGGCACCCTCATCCAGAGCTGTTGCCTATAAAATGTCTGTCTTGTTTAGAGCTAGTCTTCCACAGTTTGAGCAAACATCACCTCCAGGCATGTGGTTGGTATTCAACTTCTAAGATTCCTGGAAAGAAATACTCATTCCTGGAGGGACCATGTAAAATGTTAGGCAAGAAAGCTATAGGACATTAGCATTGTGTACTAAAACAGTGGTCTAGGTAGATCAATGAAATGAACTCTAAATTCAAATGTGTGTAGCACATAGACAATTATGCCTGGAGGTCTCATGATGGTCCTCTGGGGAGAGACGGAGGACAGTGAGTTCATCTCTTTCTTTCTTAGTTAAGCATCCAAGAAGACTGAATCCATTGTCCATAGACCTCAGATAGGTAACAGATGAGTGATGAGCTGGGGTAGAAGCCATGAAAGAATGGGGTGAGAGAGGCTGGGGACTTCATATGGGCAGTGTAAGTGCAGGCTCTGTCTCAGCAGACAGCTTTGACTGTGTCTCTGCTCACTTTCCTCAAGTTTACAGATCTGGTTATTTCAGAAGCCAGGGATCTGGCTGTTGCTTTGACTCTCCTGATGGTAAAGTGTCTTTTCCAAGGAAAATGTAGATGAGAGAAAGTGACACTATGGGCTTCCCTCAGGCTCAGGGTCATCTGTCCTGAGCTGTTCTCTGAACTTCACTCCTGTTTAAGCATCTAATTAGAGAAGCATGCATAAAGACTCTGTGAATCTCAGGGTTACAGGGCTGAGAACACTCCTGTAGTCTCTACTTGAGCTGATGTGATGTAACTCCTAGCTATGAGGGGTAATTAACTTCCAAACCAATTTGGCAGACAGCAGTGACTATTTAAACCATATGAAACAGAAGAAACTGGAGATGTGTTCTCCTTTGTAGGATATGGATCAATATTGTCTGCACTGTAGGTCTTGGACCAAGAGTTTGAGAACTGAGTTGTCAAGAGAATCATTTGTCTAGAAATAAGAAGAACATTACAGTAGTCCAATTTGTGGTCAATAGACACAGTGGCTTCCAGTTATCTGGTCAGTTCCGACTAGCTATGTATCCTTAGAACATAGTTTGACCCCCTCAGTGTGTTTCCATTTTCTCGTGTATAAAGCAGGGTAGAAGCTTGAAGCAGTTGATACAGGGGGAAGACACCTATCAAGATCTGAGTCTTGCAGAGTTTTGGGTGGCTCTAGTTGTGGTTGCAGATTTCCAGAGTTTTCCTTTCAAAGGCCTTACTAGATGAGGTGTTCAAAACAGCTATTAGGACTAACAGACTCTGCTGTGTTACACTGATCCAACTTTATCTTTGTAGCTCACATATTGTCTACAGCTAGGTTGGGAGAAGGCTCTCTCACCATAGGAGAAGAGCTATGGCTGCCTTGTATGGCTGCCATGTGTTCTTCAGGCACTCCTAGACTGGAGGTTCATGACCGATCTTCTGTGCCTACTGTTAGATCCCAAGATTTCAAGTGACACTTCCAGGCTTACTATAACTTTCAGAGCTCCAGGGCCCATTGGATTCCTTCTGGGAATACTGACAGGCTGGGAGGAAAGACCTTTCTCCATGTATGTAGAGAAACAAGGCCTCTGCATAGGAGTGTGAGACCATCAAAGTAAGGAGGTTCCTGGTGAGTGCCTCAGGCTCAGGAATGTGAGAATCTATTGTAAAAAATACACACTCCAATCCAGAACCCATTCCAGAACTAAGATGTGTGATGTGTTACCACAAGGAGCTCTAGGGTACTTTAGCTGGGCCTGAACATCCTCACTATTTTGGTAAGGTCAAATTCCAACGCCATCAACAGTAGTTCCCCCTTTTGATGTTATAAATAAAATTAACTCAGAATTATTTCATAATTCTTTGCTTAATATTCTAGTGCTAAATTAAGTAGACTATTTTATATAGTCTCTATATATGGATTATATATTTATATAGACTATATATTATTTTTTAGTAAAATCATTGCCAATATTGATACACATTTTAGAGTAGACATTAGAATAATTGTTTTAAGTCAAATTAATTCTAGATTTCTAAAGGGTTGTTTTATATTTACTATTAAGGAGTTAGCCTGGATTTAAAACTAATGTATTTGAAATTTACCCATTTCATCTTTTTTTGAAAAAAAAAAACTTTTCTCATACATTTCATTTCAACCAGTTTCCCCTCTTTCAACTCATCCCAATCTCCACCCCCAACCTCCCTTCTTTCCCTCAGACCCACCCTTCCTCTGTTTCCCATCAGAAAAGACTAGGCTTCCCAGGGATGTCAACTGAACATGGCTTATCAAGTTGCAATAAGACTGGTATGAGCCCTTACTGAACAAGGCAACCCAGTAAGGGGAAAGGGTCCCAATAGCAGGCAAATGAGTCAGAGACAAAGCCAGCTCCCCCTGTTGGAAGTCCTACAAGAATACCAAGCTACAACATAGTTCCTTCCCATTTGATCAATTCTTGTATTACTGTATTTAACTAGGATCCTCATTTCCCTATGAGAAGAGAGTTAACTGAGCTATTTTGGGAAATTCACCGTGTATTCTCTGTTTAGTTGGAAGAATCTGCAGGGAGACAGTTTTACATGTGGTTGTTACAAACCCACTCTGCTATCTTCATTATCTCACTTCTTTAACTAAAGGAAAACACACAAATGTGCATGAACGACATACAGAATACCCCCTCCCCCAACTATAAGAACCTGGAATCTTGGAAACAGCAAGGAGGTGTGTTAACAGTGGCAAAGAGAGCTTGAAGCTTGTGAGCACTGCGTGCTTTGCGTGCCCTATCCTCCAAACTTCAGTGATCTGGAAGTGGGGTGGAGGGGAGCTGCCATGGTTGCCATCTTAGAGATAAAGGAACCCATACATAGAGACCACATAAGAGATTGAAGCAACAGAGTCACTCCATAACTGTATTACTTAGTGTTGTATCAAAATACTTGTGATAAATAACTTACAAAGAGGGAAGTTTTATTCTGGCTCACTGTTCTAGAGTTTCAGTCTGTCAGTGCTTGGCTCTGTTGCTCTGGCCTGTGTCTGTGCAGCACTTCCTGGTGGAAATCTGTGTCAGAGGATTTAGAAATGAAAAAAAAAGATGAAATGGATGCATTTCAAATACATAAGCATTCTATCTAGGAGACACATATTACCTCACAGCAGCCAGGAAGCAAAAAGATAGCAAGAAAGGGGCCATGATTTTGAAATCCCCTTGAAGGGCATAGCCAGTGACCTAACTTCCTCACACCAAACACCACTTCTTAAAGGTCCATAAGCTCCAAACACCGCTGTGAGCTAGGGACTGAACCTGTACTACATGGGCCTTTGCAGGACTTTTGAGATCTATGTGATGGTTGATCTTGATTTGTCCCCTCGATGGGATGTAGAATCACTGTGGAAATGTATCTCTGGGTGTGACTGTGAGAGCATTTCCTGGTGGAAAACCCACCTTGAATGTTGGCAGTATGTTCCAACGGGGTGGGGTCCAGGATTGAGTAGAGAGCAGAAAACAAGCGGAGAACCAGAGTTCCTTTCTCTGCTTCCTGACCGTAGATGGAACACGACTAGCTGCTTCATGCCCCTTCCACCACAACCTTCCTACTATGATGGACTATACCCTCAAACTGTGAGTCAAGATAAACCCTTCTTTCTTTAAGTTGCGTTTGTCACAAATGTGAAAAAAGTGACTGTCACAACGTGTCAAGGTGACAAGATGCTGTAGTGACCACAGAGGTTTGAACATAGAATTTTGTCTCCAGCCCTCAGTGCTAGAAGAGAGCATGCTCAGCTTGTACTCGAACTCTGGCCCTGTGATGCTGGGAAACGTTCTTCCCATCTTCAGTGTGGTCTAAGAGGTCATTATTTCTGTCTCCTATTCATCCATTTTCTCTGGTTGAAGGAGCCTGATGCATGGTATATAAGACAAAGAAAAATATTAGACTGTCTGCTCCAATCCAAAAAAGCCAACCAAAGAATTCTTACTGTGACAGAGATAGAAACATCCACCACCAGTGGAGAAGAGGGCACTGGGTAGGTGATGAATTAGCTATGCCTGCACTGAGTATAGGAAGCCATGTGTTCATAGGCGTTGTGTATTTATCATCCTCAAACTTATATGTTTGTATGAAAAAACTACTTGAGTGAGGATGATAATTATATAATTTTCAAAACAAATAAATGCCCACTTATATTATTAAAACATTACCCTCAGAGCTGGGTTCATGCTTTAGAGCGATTATCTAACCGTTTTTTCTAAACCATTTGTTGATTAGTCTTTACATCATTGTACTTAGCTCCTAGTCTTGTCTGACTAACCTTTGTGAGTGCAGGCTTCCCTATAAGGCAGCAGCATCCCCACACCGCCTTAGGTGGCTCAGTCTTGAAGTCTAATGGAACAGATTTAATGGCAAGCTTGTAACGCACCACTTTGTGTTTTTTTTTTTTTTTTCTGGATTTTCTATCACTTACATGTGGCAGACCCTTGACACTGGCTCATACACTTTCCTTCCAAGTTGGCATCAACCCAATCACTGGAACACGCCTGTCCTAGCTGAGGGGACAGTAAGATGACTTCAGGATGCTGAGTAAGTAAAGTTTTTAGTGAGAGGCCTTGATTAAAAGGGGGAAGTGTGGGAATGAGGCACCGAGTAAAGAAAGCATGTTGCTCTATCCAACTAAACTGGAGCCAAGAGCCCACGGGAAGCAAAAGAGGTCACAGGCAGATATGCCAGGATCCGTCCTACCATGCTAACCTACTAGAGCAGTGTGCCTTGTCTTTAACAAGCAGACCTTCAGAGCAGTTGTCAACCAAACTGCCAGTAGGACCAGAAGACCAGCTTTACATAGGAAATGGGGCTCACCTAGCAGACCTGACCATTTCCCTCCAGCACAAGGAAGCCCCAGTGAGCTTGCTTTCATAATAATTTGTATAGATTTCCCTTTTCTAAGTAACTGCTCAAGCCTTGCTTTGCTCCCTGGGTAAATCAGCAGCTATCTTAGCTGGTGCATACGTACATCGTTTTTTTTCAAGATCTTCCACTTTCCAATGAAAGCCCATCTCTTGAGCTTCTAGGGATTCCTATCTCCATTCTAAAGCTTGATGCTCTTGTGGTATTATATTGCATTATTATTATATAATATATTAATTATATATGACATATATTATAATAACTAAATATATATTATATTACTAGGGTTATAGATCATCACTACTGTGTCTGATTAAATCATTTCTGGAGATCTGAACTCATGTCCTCTTACCAAGCCATCTTTCCAGCCTTTTGAAACATGGTCTCTCACTGAATCTGAAGTCCATTGGTTTGGTTACAGTGATAACCAATGATCTGCAAGGATGCATCTATCTCCTTCTTAGCTCTAGGTTTACAAGAGTGCTCTGTCATAACTGGCTGTTATGTGAGTGCTAGAGTTTGAACTCAGATCCCTATGCTTGTGTGGCAAGCACTTTACTGATAGATCCATCTCCCCAGGCACAGCAAGGGCAATTTTATTTAATCCATTTCCCTCTTTGGACCATTTAATAGAGAATTCTCAACCATTGTTTGCTTGGTGAATTCTACAACCCTGATAGTATATCTATTGGACAGCATTCTTTTATTCCTTCTTTCCTTCCTCCCTCCCTCCCTCCCTCCCTCCCTCCCTCCCTCCCTCCCTACCTTCCTTCCTTCCTCCCTTCCTCCCTTCCTTCCTTCTTTCCTCCCTCCCTCCCTTCCTCCCTCCCTTTTTCTCTCCCTTCCTTTCTTCCTTCCTTCCTCCCCTCTGCCCATTTTCTTTGTTCTTCCTTTCTTCTTCTTCATTCTCCTTTTTCTCCTCCTCCTCCTTCTTTGCATGTATCTGCATGTATTGTATGTATGGATAGATGTATGCACACGCATGCATGTGAAGGCCTAAGGCTAACATAAGTCTTCTGTTACTCACTATCTTATTTATTGAAACAAGGTCTCTCAACTGAACATAGAACTTGCTGATACAACTAGTCTAGTTAGCCAGCTTGTTCTGGGAATTCTCTGACTCTGCCTTCTGAATGCTAGGATTACAGACAGACTACCATGTACCACCAACATTTTGGTTGGTTCTGGGGATTTCAGGTTTGTGCTGTCCAGCAAACGTTACCTGCTCACCCATCTTCTAACCTGATGACTTCCTTTTAAATAATTCAGCTAATAATCTTGCACTTATTGACAACATATTGTATGCCAGCCATTGAAAATGTCTCCTTCAAGTAACCCATCTGATGGAGCAGGTAGGTGATGCTGTGCATCCTTTAATTAGAAGGGTGTCCGAAGCACCAAATGGATGAGCAGTTTCATGGGAATCAAACACTTGGGCTCTGGTGCCTGCATTCTTAGCATTGGGCAGCATAGCTCACTTCCTGCTTTTCCATGATCCATGCACACTGCTTTTCTTTGTTTCTTGCTCTCCGTGGCCTGAAGAGTTAAGAGACTTTGCAACTCTTTCATTGAACAGCGAAGGCCACAGAGCATAGCATGATAATTGGGCTTGTTTTGTGGGGAGGAAAAGCCTGTCTTGGTGTCAGGGCACCATGTAAAAATGTGTTTTTATTTCACATAAATTAGTCTCCGTGTTCACCCAGTGCTGATGTTGGCCTGGCGGCTGAACAGGGCTTGGCATTCACTCTGCCCATGGAAATGACTCATTAGCAGAAGCAGGGGCCCTGTCTGCATTTTCTTTTGTCTCTTTTTGCCAGAGCAGAGAACACAGGTCTAATTGGAAGGCAGATTGCAGAGCAAATGCATGTGGCCTTTTGTTCCAAATGCTTCTTTTCAGCCCTGCGCATGCTAGCAGAGGGATGGCCAAGCACAGGTAGACTCCATATGACTGACACCAAGAGACATAGGTGAACTCATCAACTATTAGAAAAGAAGATTCAGAGAATCTTAATGATAGTATTGAGTCACAGATACCCAGAATCACGGGATCTTAGCATTATATACGAGAATCTTGGAAATAATGATAGAGCTTCCTTCCATTTGTCTGTGTTTCAATGTGATTGGGTGGTTGAGCTTTGCCCATCTCTAATGGTCTGCTGCTCCCTTCCCTCCACCTGACCACACTCACATAGTCTTGCTAATTCTGGTTTTCATGTAGGTCTGGGCTGGAACAGCCCCTACGCTCTGCTGATTTCTTTTCTAGACTCATAATGGTCCCTATGAGATGAAAGCAGAGCCTGTTATCTTCCCACACTGTCACTTCTCTACCGAGCATACCTCATGTCTCTGGCTTTCCAGCATTTTTAGATATTTGTTCATAACTGAATCTCTCCCCTCATATTTAGCATATACTGGATAAGGAAGAAATATCCACTGTGTTCCGGATCTTACACCGAAGTACATGTGTTGAAGGCTTGGTCTTTACTGGGAGGTGGTAACATCTTTAGGACATATAGTCTAGATGGAATGGGGACTCTTCACCTTCTGGAGTAACTCTCCATTCTCATTTTCAAGACACTCACTGGGTAATGAGACATCATAATGTCAAGTCACAGGTGTCTGTGACTGTACCTCTCCACCCTACATAGAATTCCTCATAGGATTTAGCAGAGAAAAGAACGTGTTTATATTCACAATCAACTCAATGGACAGAATAATTTCCCAAAGTTTTGAGTGAGATACACACTGAAACACCATTGCTCTAAAAGCCTTGTGTGATGTAGAGCCTCACTTTGTAGTTCCATTGCTGAAAAAAGAGCAAAGCTACTTTCAGAAAATCATATGTATATATCAAGGTGCATGGTAAGTGGACTGTCATAAAATGTGCATGCCTACAACTACTATAGGCCAGGAACTCCTTGCTCAGGCTACGTCCTCTTCTCCAGATGTCACCCTTGAACTCCACAGCTCATAGTTGCCTCTTTCTGAGCCTCCTGTTGATAGAATCAATCACTCTGGAAGTTTTTCTCCAAATAACTTCTCATTTAACCATGTGGAAGAATCTTCATTTAAACCAGGCAAAACTAGGTCCTCACTTCTTCATGACATATAATGACAACTACCTGCTTTGCAGATGGCATGTGAATGCCAGTGGGCCCCTAGTTAAGCATTAGTTGTGTAATCTCTTTCAAAATTTTATACACGAAGGGCTAGGGCTTGGTCTCTAGCTGGTTGTGCTGTTGACAGCTAATTATATATATATTTTTAATTTCAGTAATGAGAAACTTACTGATGAATTTATAGCTGAATTAGATATTAGTAAATGGAGACTGATGAGAAGAAGCTTTGAACAGAGTTTCTTATTCTTTCCTGTCTCTCTTCACTTCCTGACTTCCATGAAGTAAACCATCTCTACTGTGATAGTTTGTCCTGCCTCAGGCTCAGTGCAACAGAGCCAGCCACGAATATGGCTCAGCCTAACCTCTTGAAACCATGAGCCAATTTAAGTCTTTCCTCCTTAAACTGGAGCTCACATACCCTGTTTCTCAGAGCTCTGCTGCACTTGTCTGCTTCCCTTAATTTGAGCCCTAGGAGAACTGAAGATTTTCCTCCCGTTCTCAAAGCATTTTCCTTAGGTGTTGGGTCCTCTAACGTCTACATAGCACTAGAAGGTAGCATGGTGGAGCAGAGCAAAGGTTATGTTTTGAAACTAAGTGGACATGAGTGTACTGGGAGTGTACTCCAATAGACATGAGTAGGAACTCCAATAGGAATGAAAACTTTCTAGGGCAGTTGTGGATGCACTGGCATCCTAGGAGAAGTGTATCATAGTTTCAGCTACCAAGTTAACAACACAATCTTGAGTCATTAGGAAAAGAGAAACTCAACCTAGAAACTGCTTCACTGCCTCTCCTCTAGGGACGAGGTCTCAGAGGGGTAACTTTCTTGGACTTATCTGCCCACTACACTTTCTTCTCTTAAATATTCATGGCTTGACACTTTTGTTCTTGTCACACCTTATTTATGCTTGAAGTCGAGGCTGGACATTCTTTCCCATCTGTCTTGCTCATAGTTCATTTTCTAAGAAAAAAATAACTGAACATATTTATTTCTCTAGAGTTTCCATCTCAGGGGTTATTTCTCATGCTGCTCAGTATTTTGACACAAAACATTTGTTCTCAGGAGAAATCATGCCTCCCAGATGGCATTCATTCATTCACTCATTCATTCACTCATTCATTCACTCACTCAATTCATAAAACATGCTAAGAACCATAGTATTTATTGACAGCTGGAAATAAGCCCCAACATCAGGAATCACTTCCTTTATGCACTGCTGATCTTAATACTTTTATTACCTTTTCTTTTTTTCTCTGTGTAGCCCCGGTTGTCCTGGAACTTGCTTTGTAGACCAGGCTGGCCTTGTATTCCGGGATCTACCTGCGCCTCCGCCTCCGCCTCCGCCCCCGCCCCCGCGTACTGGGGTTAAAAGCATGTGCCACCACATGCCTTGCAACTTGTTGGGCATTTCATAAGCAGCCATTTGTATTTCTAACCATCAGGCAAAAAGGCATCGGCATTGTCCTTTATAGATGAGAAAACTGAGGCTGGGACTCATGTGCCTAGCGATGGCAAGTCTGTCTCAGTGGACAGGATTCTTGTTCTCTCTGCTACTACTGCATTGTAACCAGTGAAGACTCTGTTAGGTAGACAGAAGACCCTGGCTCCTGTCTTGAAACACACAGAACTCTTTGGCCTAGGGCCATGGTTTTCTGATTTGAAAGTAAGAGAGAGATACGCTTCACACAGGATACAGTTCATCTACATAAACAGAATTATTCAATATTTTACAAGTATATTCACAAAGCTGTCACAAACCGAGATAACAATCTAAGTTTAAGTATTTCTGTTTGCACTAAGAGTCACCTTACATCCATCAGTAGTTGTGATTTTAATACGAATGTCCCAGTGACACTCATGTGTTACAGGATTGGCCTTTAGATGGTGGCATTATTTTAGGAGCTGGTTGAAATTTTAGGAGGTTTGGATGGTGCAAGTGACTGGTGGACAACTGGGGCATAGACAGTCCGTTCCTAGCTTCTCTCTGCTTCCTGATTGCCCCGCTCCACTGTGTGTTCTCTTCTGTGACATTCTGCCTCTCCAATAATGATGAGCAATGGAGCCAAGTGATCATGGACTGAAGCAGGGAACCTAAATAAGCCAATCTTCTCAGGTGGGTGTGACAATAACAAAGAAGTGACAGAGCCCTTGGTATCCACCCACTCCTGTTCCACCCTCCCTGTGCTCTAAGCAAACAGTAATGTAGGTTCTGAGTCTTGATACCTACTATAACATGCTGATGGTGCTTCACGACTGGTTTCTTTACTGGGATGGTGTTTCATGCTCACCTGCCTGGTAAGAGGTGTTAGTCCTTTATAGTTGAGAATTGCAGCCTCTCTTTTGTAGCCCAGGGTGGTCTTAACTTGCTGTGGAGCTCAAGCTGCTCTCAAATTTGTGATCTTTCTGCCTCAGTCTCCTGAGTGCTAGAGTTATGGGAGGGTGTCTCCATGCTTGGAAGGCCTTGATTTCTCTTTATTGTGGAGTAATACTCTATTACATGGAAACTTCTAATTTTATTTACCCATTAATCAGTTGGTGGGTATTTTGCTTTGTATTTCTTTTGGGTATTGTATTGCGTTTCTGGGAATTTGTTCACCTCACATAAGCAAAAGGGCATTTTGGTGCAATGGTGTCCCTAGTATTTTCTTACCATCGTTCTCTCTGACAGCCCCTGTCATTCCTGGTTTTAGTTATCTTAGTCTCACCTCTCTGTCTCTTTGTCTGTCTCTGTCTCTCTGCCTCTTTATCTCTGTCTCTCTCTCTCTCCCCCTTTCAAGGTTAGTCTAGCTGAAAAAAAATATATGAAATCTATTTTTGTGAATATTCTGTGGTTTCCTTTATATTCTCCCTCTTGTTCTAGCCCACGGCTCTGTGTGTAAACTTGAATCTTTTCTGGTTTCTTTTGGTTTCATTTTTTAAAATTTTGACTTCTAGAGGAGGGAGGTCAGTTGACTGACTTTAGACCTCTCTCTTTTTCAGCTTAATCTTTCCTGTGAGCAACATGCCCTGTGTGGTTATGTATGCTGAAATCTTAATTTCATTTATCTGAAGCTATTTTTTTAGTCTCTTTGTGATTTCTTCTTTGAACAATTCATCATTTGGGAGAAAAATTTCAACTTTGCATGTACTTCTGCAAATTTTCAACTGCTGCTGGCTTTTAATTCCATGCGTTATCACTCCTCTCTGCTTGGTGTCAATCTTGGTTCAGCTCACTGGGGCCCTTTCTGGGGCTTAGCACAAGGCTCTTGGGAAGAATCCCATCTTGCTGGCAGGCTGCTGCTGGGATGCAGGACTTTAGGTCTCTGGTGATCTGCAGGTCTTTTGCTTTATAGTGCTTTCCAGACCTTACACATCTTCGTTGGTCTTTTGCCTAGTTCTTCTATCTATCAGTGAGAGTGAGCCAAGGAGTCTGCAGCTGTTCATCTGGAACTGCCTGTTTCTTCCTTTCGTTTTGTTTGGTTTTGCTTCAGTATTCTGATTTTTTATAAATACATATATGTTAATGGCCATCTTAGCATTTTGAAATATCTCTAGTAAAGAAATTTTTGCTCATATATATATATATATATATATATATATATATATATTCTTTTTTTAAAAAAGTGAGAATTTCATACATTAATACCATATTTACCTAATTTCTACCCCTCCCATCTCCCACTCAAAGTCAGAACTTCTTCTTTATTATTGGTATGTATGTATGTATGTATGTATGTATGTATGTATGTATGTGTATGATCTATCTATCATGATCTATCTATCTATCTATCTATCTATCTATCTATCTATCTATCTATCTTGTTGATACACACACACACACACACGCATTCACGCATGTGTGTGTGTGGTGTGTGTGTGTGTGTGTGTGTGTGTGTGTGTGTGTTTGGCTGGCCACTTAGGATCAGATACTCTCTCAGGGGTCTCATTTCTGGAGAAGACTGTTTGTTTGTATTTCCCCTTCAGCAGCCGCTAACTGGCTATAGCTCTTTATCTGGTGGCAGGGCCTTATCAGACTTTTCCTATCCATGCCTGTCTTTTTATTTTGCATTTCCAGGGAGCCAATGTGGGGTAAGTGCTCTACCACTGGGCTATGTCCCTTCATCTCTCTCTGGTCTTTCTGTGTTTCCTGTAGGCTGACCAGGCTTGGCTGGGCTGACAGTCCTTGTTATTCATTTGTATTGTGTAATAAACTTCACTTAATGCTATTATTTTCTGGGACAATAGCTCTGCTCTTTTGTGTTTTCGCTGCTGGTTTCACATGTGTGTGCTCCTCTGGTCTTTCATCACAGCCGTTCTTACATGAAATGAATTTTTCTTGGGGCTGAGTTTTTCTTCTTTCAACACTCAATATTTTAGTTGCTGCATAGTGCTCAATATTTATATACTGCTTCAGATGTACAGTGATTCAGATGTAATGGCATATAAATACTTCATACTTTTTCTTAGCTCTCTAAGTTTGAGAATTTCATAGACGTATACAGCGTATAGTAATTGTGCTCACCCACACCTTGATCTGTCACACTCCTCCCTGAAGCCTCCCATATGGGTTCCTCTATCCACCCATTCTGTTTTATCATTATGCTGCATTTCACACTCTGTCCACTATGAATGCATTGACAATTAATTATTACTTGATAGAATCTACTTTAAAGGAACCGAGACACGGAGGGGAGCAATTACATGCTCACAGAGACTGCTGAGTCAGCCTTCTTACTGCTCTGTCTTGCTTTCCCCACCTCTTTTATTCGGATGAGTCATCTGATGCTGTTCCCTTACTTTGACACTCCATCTCTGCCCAACTTCTTTGTGATGTTATTGTCAAATATATTCAGAAGGTGATTGGATCAGCATTACATTATACATGTATAATATGTTTATATATCCATGTATGTTCCTGTGTCCTTAATAACCATGGGGATGTATTCTAAAGAATGCATATTTTTTGTTGTTGTTGAATATTGTACATCCCTAATCAGGAGTTGAAACAGAGACTCTGCCTTCTTGGTTACACACAGATGAGGTACAGCTCTTTGATGTGGAGCTGGGGATTAGAGTCACAGATGTACCATAGTTTAAGGTCTCCTGGATTTTCTTAAACTAGTGTTTCTCAGTTGACTGTGCAGCATAGGACAATTTGGGAAGACTTAGAGTGGAATTTTTGTTTCTGAAAAATAATATTTATCTGTTTAGTTGCTTTGAGGGGTCTGCTGATCCTAGTATACTAGAGCCATGGCCATCTTGACTTGCTGATGGATTGAAGGTGAAGTGAGGAAAAAGAGAAGCAGAGGGAAGTGGAGAAGCTGTTTGTACAGGCATGAGCTTCTGGGTGCACATGTCCATCCAGCTGCCCTGCTTACTCAGGAGACACTGGATGGTAGGAAACAGCCCAGGCTTTCTGCTTCTCTTCTACTTTACTCTCCAATACTAGTTTTTATATAAGAGTGGTGAAGTGGGCATTTGTAGACTGGGTCCGGGCCTCTCAGCACTGACTTGTTTGTGTTGGGATCATTTCAGCCTGTTTCTCATCAGAATTTATTAAGTGATCAGTGAGAGCAGCTTGTTTATACCTAAGACTGTGACATCAACCTGTCTCATCAAGATAGCAAGACGATTAGGCTATCAATCTAACTTCAGGCTAACATGCTGTCCATAATAAACATTAATTAAACATTTAATTTACTATCATTTTGATGACCATATACATTTTAAAAGGGCACCTGGGGCTGCTTTTGGTAGGTTGAGAATCTTAATAAAATAAACATAAGGAAGCCTGAGCTCCTGATTTCTTTCCTTTGGGTAGAATTTTCTGTGGTAAGAGAGTATCTGTTGATAGTTTTCTGTCCCTGCAGTGGTGGTCAACTGTTTATTTACATATCTGTTTATTCATGAATTCAATGCACTTATATTTAATATCTACCAGTTCAACAGACTCCTCTCGTGTAAAGGCTATCTTGTTAAACAAGGAGCTTGCCCCATGAGGACATGTTTTCAGCAGGAAGGGAACAGTAATGGAGGAGACAGATTATCAGTGTAGGTTAGTAGTGTGGTTATTCTAGGAAGTCAAGGAAGCAGGATTAGGGACAAATATGGGACGTTTGTAAGAATGAATAATCACAGAAGGACTGGTTGCTATACAGGAATTTTGGGGAATATCTATCAGAGATGAGTAAGGCATACACAAAGAACCTGGGGTACAATGACATGCTTGCGTGGGTGAGCCTCCATGCAAGTGAGCTGTTTATGAAAGACAAGAGTCAAGATGGAGAGGCTGCTGTGGTCTCGATCACACTCTACAAGGCTTGTTCCATCTCTTCAATGTGCTTATTTGGTGCCCATCTGACAAGTCAATATTTTGAGACAAAGACCA
Organism: Arvicanthis niloticus; assembly: GCF_011762505.2. Classification (NCBI taxonomy): domain Eukaryota; kingdom Metazoa; phylum Chordata; class Mammalia; order Rodentia; family Muridae; genus Arvicanthis; species Arvicanthis niloticus. Next base: position 92,173,870 of record NC_047658.1, on the reverse strand, counting down.
AAACTCAGGAGATTTCTCAATGTCCAAACCAAAAGTCCATGGCTGTTGTGTTACAATGTGATGAGTATCAACTGAGAAGACCTTCGTCTCAGCACAAAGGAGATTTATTTGTCCCAGAGGGAGAAGGGACAGGGAACAGGAGACCAAGACAGGAGATAGAGGAAAAGGGAGAAAGGAAAGTGGAACCAGGGAGAGCAAGATAGAGGGCAAGAAGAGCAGGGAGAGCTATTTACCCCAGAGGGGAGAAAAGATTGCTTTTGGATAGGCAGGAGACAGACCCATAGGCAAATGGCAAATTATAAAGGTAAAAGGGGAAAGGTGTTAGGATGAGGGTTTAATTTTGCTTAGACAGGTTAATTAGGGCAGCCAAAGGGGGCTTTTGATTGTTTGACTTCAACACTTTGACAGCTGCATATCGGCAGTTAGTCACAGGGGAAGGAAGTAGCCAAATAAGAAAATAGACCTGGGGGGCTAGCCTGAAGAATGTAATCTAGTGGTTTTGTTTTGTTTTGTTTTTGTTTTTGCAAGGCAGAGAAGATGAGGGAAGAACAAAGCCTGTCAAAGCTACTTTTGCCATACCCTGGCCTGCTACAGCCATGTTTGCCATGCTCAGGCTGGCTAGTGCTCTTTCACCAACTTCACCAGTAGCAGGGGTATGGCAGGTCTGCTTTGCATCCTGATTGTCTATATAGCCAGCTTAGAGACAAGGACACATGCCTTAGTCCATTTGTGCTCAACACGACAGAACAGAATTTAAGACCTTACAAGTCCAAAATTGAGGGGTCCATATCTGATGGGGGCCATTTCTCTCTGCTGTAGCATTTTGCTCTACTATCCTGCAGTGGCTACATAAATGGGCCCTTGTCACAAAGATTAATTGAAAAGTAATTAATTGTAAAAAGTTATAACTTTAAGTGAATGGAAGGATGAGGAATTCAAGGTCTTCCTTAGCCCAGTAGTTTGAGACCAGCTAAGCTACAGGACACCGTCTCAAAAGAAAACAAAATTAGAAGCAACAGAACCCCCAAAAGCATTGCAACAGTGGGGGTGTTTAGGAGTCCCACGATTAGCTCAGCTGAGGGGAACAGCATCTACAGAGCTGGCAGTGGGTGGAGGTAGCTCCCAGACCTTAAGGTCCTTCACAGGTGCTCTGAGATATGTTCTCAGCTCTTTCTCCCAGTGCAAAGGGCAGCCTACCTGGTATTTATCTTTCCAGAGAGACCACTCTGCAAATTGCAGCTCTCTGAGACTTCAGTGCTGCCCACACTCCCAGGTATGCTGAGTTCTGGGTCACAGCAGACACCCCTGGTGAGCTGTTAACTGGGCTTAGTGAATTTTGCTTCCCCAGACCTGTGTTTGGTTAGACACTGGGCTCCTTGTAGGTTTAGGCTCAGGATATGATTCTCCTGGTCCTGCTGAGTTGGAGATAAGAGGTTTGGGGAAAACGACCCCAGGTGAGCAGCATTTTCTAGACTCAGGGCATCTGCCCTGAAAGGCAGATCACTCGGTAGAAATCCATAAAGTGCGAGTTAACTTTTGTTTCCAATTAGCTCTGAATTTTCTATAAAGATATAATCCTTTATTAAGTTAATGAGGCATAATAATTATTAATTGCTAATTATTCATAGTTGCTTAGGCGATTTAAAAGAAATGATACCATTTAGGGCAAGATTTAAAGACAAGCAACTATCAAAAGGCTCCCCTCCAAGCCCCTGAGTATCCAGCTACTCTGTTCAGCAGCAACAAGACGAGTTTCTCACCCAGAAGGTATGATTGCACTTTTAATTCTGTGCTGGGAGTCAGCACACTGTCATGCATCCTTGACAACCTCCTTAGCCGCTCCGAGAGTGTTCTGTTCCCACATCTGAAGCAGGATATGCTGGGGGTGGGGCAGGGGGTGATGGGAGTCAAAAGCCTAACATGGCAGATGGCCAGTCAGGGTGAGAGAAGAAATCTGCGAGGAGCTCTTCCTGATCTGACTTTGAATGCACAATGAGTTTCTAATTGTGTGTATGTTTCTCTCTCTCTCTCTCTCTCTCTCTCTCTCTCTCTCTCTCTCTCTCTCTGTGTGTGTGTGTGTAAATGTAACAACAATTAATGAAAGAAGGGGCCATGACTTTGAAAGAGGGCAAAGAAAGAGGTTTTAAAGGGAGGAGAGGGAAAAGGGAAAAGGAAAATGATGTTTATATCACAATCTCAAAATAAGAGAAATAACAAGAAATATAGATACCAAAGCAAAGCAAAGAGAAAATAAGATTCTCTCTTATCAGATATGTCTAGGTTTGTGCCAAGTTGACAAAGACTAGCCAAGGCAATATGTATGTGCGATTGTCTGTGTATGTGTATGAGTATGTATGTGTTCATGCATATGTGTGTATGTGTATATGTATGCATGCACGTGCTTACATGTGTATGCATGTTCATTTGTATGTATGTTTGCATAAATATGCATGTGTATGGGTATGCATATATATACATGTGAATGTAATTACATGCGTGTTTTTGTATATGTATGTATATGTGCATGCAAGTATGTGTACCTGTGTGTATATGTATATAAGTATACATATGTCAGTATGAAAATGTGTTATATGTGTGTAATGTGTGTATGCATATTTCTGTGTATTTGTGTATGTGTGTATGCATGTAATTGTGTGTATGTGTATATGTACATGTATAAGGATGCATATATATGCACATGTATTGTGTTTAGATTGTATATATGTGCTTATGTGTATATGTTTGTAAATATGTATGTGTGTGTGGTTTTGTTATATATATTTATATGTGTGTATACATGTATATGTGTACATATGTGATTATATATGTTTATGCTGTGTATTGTGCATATGTGCGAATGTGTGTATGCATGTGTATATGTTTATGCTGTGTATGTGTGCATATTTGTGTATATGTATGTGTGTGTTTGTGTATGTGTGTGACTTCTATATCTTTATTTCTTATCATTAAGCTTCTTACTGAAGTCTATGAACCTTGTCAGCAGTCCATGCTCCCAGCAGAGGTCAGACAGCAATTGTAGCAGAAAATCTTTTACCTGGAGCTTGTGAAGGCAATGTCATCATATGCTAAAACTATCAGTGCCAGAGAGCATTCTAGGTACAAGATGTGACTCTCTCACCTCTATTATGTATCACCTGACTTGCCCTGAACTATTTATCATTCTCTTCATTTATTGAGAGGATATCCCATCAAGGTTCATGGTATTCCCAAGGCAAATAGACAGCAAGTGTGAACCCAAAATACGCTTTTTTCAAGACAGGATTTCTTTAGTTGTCCTGTGACTCACTAGGTAGTCCAGGCCGGCCTTGAACTCACAACGATTTGACTACCTCTGCCTCCCAAGTGCTAAGATTACCTTATTAGCAGGACTCTCCTGCCCTCTTTACTGGCACCTGAAGGGAGCTTAGAGGCCAAGAATGAAGGGTCATAGCAAGAGATGTTAAGAAGGGAATGTGATAGTCTATACCCATGGCAGCTTCTGTGGCTAAGGTACTATTAGTTTCTCACTTCTCCCAAATGGGACACCAATTTTTAACATGCAAGAAGTGAAGAAAACTGATTTTCTCCTACTAAGTCGATTATTTTGCCCTACATAGTAGGGAGGAGCTGATACAGCAAAACAGCTTTCATTTAGAATCATACACCGGTCAGCCTGAGAGCTTCCCATTGCAGGTTTCATCTATGGGACGTTGAACAGTAGAAGGGCACTGATGGGCCCCATAAAGGAACAACCACACAAGCTTGAATGAGTCACACACAAACATATTCGCACATATGCACAATACATAGCATAAACATATATAATCATATATGTATACATATACATGTATACACACATATACATACATATATAACAAAACCACACACACACTCTCATTTCACAAGACACCTGACAGAGCTTGAATGAGTCAGTTGGTGGAACGGGGGTGGCAGTGTGTGTCTCTACACATTTTCCTCTTGACAGCTGCAGCTTAGAGTTAGTTTGTCCTTATAGTTTATTCATAGTGGCTTTTTCCACTTTCAAAAATGTTCAAATCTTGATGTTGCCTACATTGTTCCTGGACCCAAAGTATGTTCTCTAAATTAGGCCAACACTCTGTGTTTTCATTTACTGGTATCTGGAAAACACAAACCCCACTGCAATGAATGAACCTTGTATTGTATTAGCTTTTATTGGAAAAACTGTCACCCACATTTCTCTGTCTATATTTGCACACATGTTTAAATAGAGTATTGGATGGCATTAGTATTTTATGAGAGCGGTATAAACATCATATGTAGGCATAAAATACTCATTTATAAATAACATACATTGAAGTATTAAGTTCAAACGGCATAGGGTCTGGAGTTTGCTTTAAAATAATCTGGTGAAAAATATGGATAAAATAAATATAAACAAGGGGCATGATGCTAGCTGCTGAGGATGAGTGGCCCATGTGGGGCTGGTAAACTTTCTCCTTGTACACATTGGAATTTTCCATAGTGGGAATGTAAAAGACAGTATCCTCTTTGTAGTCTGGTTACTTAGGGCAGACCTCGCCATTGAGTGTTCTTATTACTTTTCTTGTCCCATTAGATTGGCCTTAGGTGGGCTGGACAGAGAGAATACTGGGAGTTGGAATGGATGGATAAAGAGGTTTTAAAACAAGACCATGAGCTTCAGAAAGTTACTCTCTGGCGAATAGGATTGGAAAAGTGGATGCTCAATAATTAGCACCTAAATTCCTACTTCTGATAGCTCTTGGGGGCCTCTTGTGGGTGAGGAAGTTTAGCTCTAATTTGGGGAAAATTCAAGGATTCCACACATTCACAGGAATGGAGGAATATACCATTAAAGGGAAATCATGAATTATGGCCCAGTGTGATTCACTGACCAAGTACCTTGCAGAGGAAGGGATATGGGTGTTAAATACAAATGTCTTGTTCTGAAATTCATAGCTGTGCAGTCTTAGCCATTCTGAACTTTCTTATCTGATGCGGGAAACCAAACCCTTATTTTTGAGGACTGCTGACAGGCAGGACTGTTGTAATGTAATTTAAATATCTGATACATAGTAGGATTGGTAGACACCTGCTCTCCTTCGCTGCTGCTGGGCTTGCTGACATTGTGTACTTTGAATGTCAGTAACGCATGCTGTGTGCTTAAAGATGCACTGCTCCTGATTTCTAAACCAATAGGAAGAGGGAGAAGAAAGGTTATAGGAGTTAGAGGGCATGGAGAACATTTTGAGAACATAGCTCACTGAATCAACCAAGCAGGGTTCATATGGGCTCACAGACTGAACTGACCTGCACCAGGTCCTCTGTCTATGTTATGGCTGTTAGCTTGGTTTTCGTATGGGACTCCTATGAGTGGGAAAGAGGGTGTCTCTGATTCTTCTACCTGGTCTTGAGACTCTTTTCCTCCTATTGGGTTACTTTGTCCAGCCTCTATAGGAGGGACTTTTCCTTGTCTTATTGTATCTTGTTTTGTCCTGTTTGGTTGTTGTCTCTTGGAGTTTTATTCTTTTCTTAAGGGAAACAGAAGAGGAGTGGATTTTGGAGAGAGAGGTGAGGGAGTGGGAAGCTGGGATGGGTAGAGGGAGGAGAAACAGTGGTCAGAATGTATTGTATGGGAGAAGAATCTATTTTCAATAAAAGAGAATGTGTGCTCATTATTTAAGAACCTAGCAATGTATACTCATTGTAGAAGAGAAAAAAAAGATCACAGAAATGTGTAATGGAAAATAAAAACCTTCCACAGAGTCTCCAAAGACCTCAGCAGCATGCACTGCGTGTCCTGTTCACTTTTAGTCTTCTCCCACCTCTCAGTAAAAATAATTGAGGTCATTTGAGGTGTAGATTTTTTTCCATCTGATTTTTTTTTTCAATATGTTATATGAGTCTTTCCTCCCTGGGGATTTTTTTTTTTCAATGTTTAACAATAAAAGCATGCTGGAGTTTGGATGAGCTGACATGAGAGAATTCGTAGCTCTGTGATGTCTTAGGTGTTTGACTGGATAAATCGTGGATCTTTTTTCTCTGGTTCACTGTGGGAATTGAGTGGCCTAAAGTCCACCCATTCCTGGGCAAAGTGCCTGCAGCGGTATTTATACAGGCTTGGTTGCTGATATTGGTGTTGGTTACAGTGCTGTGTCACTGCAAATGCAGAATCCTTCCTCCCCCCACCCCCAAGTACCTGAATGGGGAGGGGGCACAGCTGGAGCACTAGGGGTCACATTCTGGAACCATCTCTTCACTCTGTGATTCCAGGCTCTCCAGCTGAAAACTCCAAGCTAGCAGTCACAGTTTGTGTAAATGGAGGGAAATAATGTGACCTCAGATATATTAGCATCTCCTGATTCATCCAGAAACCAGGCCTCCTTCTGTGTTCTGCATCAGCCCTTGGTATGTCTGGGAATTGCTGCTTGCTGCTCAGAGTTGGGGACAGTGTGTTTAAACAGCAGGGTCAAGCCAGCCTCCCTGTAGCACCTCACCAGAGCCCTGTCACTGCTCTGATCCCCAGCACGTCTGGAGGGCAATCAGTCTCTCAGGAGCGTTCATCAGGTTCTGCTCTGGCATTTCGCTCCACTTACATCAGGATGTGAAAAACACCAGGCAGATCTGAGCGTTGGTGTGTTGGAGGCTGAATGCTGGATACCCCTAGAAATTACCAGATCTCCCAGAGAATCTGCACACAATGTGAGCACCTTGATTTTCTTCCATTTTCTCATATTCATGAATACCATCTTCTATGACACAGTCAGTGAGATGCATGTAAAGAATTTAAAAGTTTAATAAAACATGGATGTGCATTCCAGCTTTGGTTTGTAGTAGCTGCACTTTATAAAGTGAGTTGCTTCCCATACCCAGGACTGCACTTTCTCATGTTAGTAATGGGGGCAGGAGAAACTCTGACTTCTGTCAGTCTATAATTTTACTACCTCATTTCTAAGCCAGTCATAGAGCTTCAAGGTTGGGGCAGCACAACATTAGAGACCAGCTTCATCAGCTCAGAAGCTTTGGGTCACAGATAACAGATACATCTACTCAGACTAGAAGCACAGAATTGTTTGGTAGGGTGGGACTTTGTACTGGGTGGATAGCAACTCAAGCAAGTCTTCAAAGACTTAGGTTCCTTGGAATAGCTCCAGGCAATCCCAAGGCTGGCTGCCTCCACTCACAGCTGGAGGTGTTTTCTGACCCTCCAAATGATACAATGGAGGAGACAACATCAGCTCAAAGAGAGGGTTTCTTCTGATGGAGTTGCCCTGAGAGAGTGAAAAGGTGGCCAAGACCACCCAGTCACCCTCCTCATATGTCAAAGTTTGATCACATGCTATATTTCCACAAGACAGACATTTTGGAGAGGCAGGATCACCTTGGTGAAAACATCTGTCCAAAGATTCTGCAGTGTGCTCAGTGGTGGATGATGTATGTCCACAGGGGGACCTGGAGGAAAATTGGGCTCTACTTAAGTGGAGGAAGTGATACTGTGGGAAGGAGGAAAAACAATATTAATTTCTTATTGACTTTATAATTTTCTTATCAAATGATTAAGTAAAAATAAAACTAGTTAATGCACATTAAATGTTTAATATAGTGTATATTCATGTATTGAGACTTGGACAACTGACTTATCTCCTGTTATTTGTTTTCTCTTTGTTTATAGTTTTGTACTGTGAGTGTGTGTGTGTTCACGTATGTGCTAGTGCATGTGTATGCATGTTTGTGTGTGTGTGTGTGTGTGTCTGTATGTGCAGGACAGAGTTCAGTCTTTGGTGTGGTTCCTCAGGAGCTGCCTACTTTGGGTTGTTGTGTTTGTTTGTTTGTTTGTTTGTTTGAAAGAGGGTCTTTGGGACCTGGGGTTTGCAGGTTGCATCAGGCTGACTGCTAGTGAGCTCCAGGACCCACCTGTCTCTGGTCTCCAGAGCTGGGATTACAAGCGTGTGCCACTATGCTCAGCTTTTTATAAGGGTTCTGGGGATTGAAATCAGATCTAAACACTTGGGCAGCAGACACTGGGATTACAAGTTGTACACCACTGCATTCATCTCTCCTTCCTTCATCGGCACTGTGACCTGGAAACCGATGCTCTTTCATAGACAAGGAACATGGGGCCCACTCATGATCACAAACAAAGTGTCCTGACTCAAACATAGGTACACCTGAGTGATTCCAAAGCCTGGGGTTTTCAGTACTACCTCATTTGGGTTTGGGAGAAAATGGAAGAGGCAAAGATACCCATAAAACACCAGCTATGCTTCACTAGTCTAAACCCTAAAACAAGCCAGCTAGTTGGTTGCTGGTTTCTGTTCTTCCTAGTTTATATCTTAGGAAGTTAAGTCTCAGAGGCGTGCTTAACTTGCCAAGAACTTCATAATCAGTAGAAAGCAAAGATATAAGACTATTTGAAACAGTAGTTTCAGAAAGAAAATTGTAGTGCCAAGGAAGTGTTAGTGAACCCCGAAAGACCAGTCAGGAGCTGATCCGATTCAATCACCAAAGGTCCTTTATTCAAGCTGGAGCTTGGACTCAGCCCACTGCCAACAGGCAAGATGGTTTTGGTGGAGAAGAGTCCTGCACACTTATGGGGCAAGGTTTTATAGAAAGTGGCAAGCGAGGGGTAAGTGCTTCTAATTGGAGAGCTATAATGGCCTTTAGCATAATTGGCTGCTGCTGGAAATCAAACCATAAACTTAACTTCTGCTTCACTCTGCATTGTTGATCATTAGTTAGGGGGCAGGCTTGTTGGGAATTAACCTGGAAACACGGGATTTGTTGGGGGAGATTAACCTGGAGATGCAGATCTTGTTAGTGTTAGCCTAGAAACTGGAGCTAGGCTCAGGTTTGTGGGGGGGGGGGGGGGGAGGGGGGTAACTTGGAAACTGATGCTAGATATCAGTCTGCTAGTTTACCTGAGTTCAAACATAGGTCAAATTCTTTAAAATGGAGTCTGAAATTAAAAGATTTGGTCCTTCAGAATGTTTTTATCTATAAGGAACAAGAGTGACCTAACATCAGGTAAGTTTGTTCTTTTCTTTTATATCTGGAAAAAGATGCAACACATTAGTTCACCAGTGACACTCAGGACTTAGATTTTTGCATGTTTCTGTTGCATCATGTTTAGTGTATTAACCATGTTTACTTTCAGGGCATCAGAGCATCCTGGTCCTTTTCCAGATTTCTTTTAAAGTGGGAAAGGGAGAAGGGAGAATCAATGAGTGACTCTAGTACATTCCTCTTTCTGTCCTGTCTCTGTCTCTGTTCTGTTTCTCTTTCTCTGGAAGAATCAAGGTCTCTAATGACCACTAGTTGGTGTCACTTTATGAACCATTAATCAAAATGGAATGACATGCTTAAATCCTAGCTGCAAGAGAGTCAAGAAAGGCAAGTGTCTATGTTTTAGCTTTCTGCTCTCGCAGGTTTGAGTAACACTAGCTAATGAACCTAGTCCTGCATCCTTATTTCTTGTATGCCAATCATTTTGACTTCTTACCAGTGAGTTTCCCTGTGAGAAAATACAAGTGAGAAGTAAGGAAGCCCCTGTTTCTCAATTTAAAAAAAACAAAAAAAACAAAAAACAAACAACAAAAAAAGAATAAAGCCTGTCTGCTATAAAACTTCCAATTTTTGGTCTTGATACTGAATTTAGAGATATAAAAAATGTGAACCATGCAGTGAGCTTCCTACCATGTGACAGCAAGGAAGATGAAAAGAAGATGTGTTGAAGTCTAGTGGCAACTCCCACACAGGATGCATTCAAAGGAAATGAAAGCAACATGTCAGAAACATAGGTACACTCATGTTTTCTGCAGAATTATAATGGACAAGATATGGAACCAAGCTGTGTCCATTGGTGGGAGAGCAGATAAAGGAAATGCAGCATGTCAAGAACTCCACCCACAAAGCAAAGGCCCAAATGAAGCTCAGAGCTGACCCCAAAACATCTGGTGGTTTCAAAAAGAAACAACAGACTACAGTTTCAAAAACAGCTAACTTCGCTGTTCTTCCTTTAATGAACCCCCTCCCCTTCCTATCCTCAGCTACACAATCCCCATCTTGAACCTACAGTCTCCATTCTCCTGTACTCTGATCACAGTGTAGTTAGATCGGAGACTCTGCCTCCCAGGTTAGGTGAAGCTTTTCAAGCTGTTGAGGTCATCTTAATCCTCATCCTTTATTTCTTCCTAAAGACTTAATTTTCACAGTGTCATACACAATTTTACAATATATACAATATTATTCAACTATAAAAAGAATGAAATTCTGTCATTTGCAGTGACAAGTATAGGCCTGGAGGGCATTGAGTGACATGAAATAAGCCAGGCAGAGAAAGACAAATACTGTGTGTTCTCACTTATATGTGGAAGTTGAAACATTGATTGAGAAGTGGAAGATAGAAGAATGGTTACAAGAGCCTGGAAAGTGTAAAGGAGGGTGGAAGGGAGGATAGTAGATGGGGAATGAGTATAGCTTGGTGGAGATATCACTTCTAATGATCACAGGGGGATCGTCTGTCTGTGTTACAGATACAGGTCATCCCTGCCCCAGACCACGCTTTGCTTCCTTTTCCTCTACAGGTGCCAGAACTGATGGGCATTCCAGGCTGTGCTGGCTGTGACCACCTATGATTGGCCACATGTGTTCAAAGATTCCTACTTGGACTCTGCCATATTCTCAGATGAAGATCACATTAAAGAGATGTGTAGAGGCAGGAAAAAGGAGAGACCATCCTGCTGCTGCTGCTGCTGCTGCTGCTGCTGCTGCTGCTGCTGCTGCTGCTGCTGCTCTGCTCTTAGCAGGCCAGAGCCCACTTGTAATCTTATATCTGGTTCATTATTGCATTGAAAATCAGCTATTGACCAAAGGGAGGACCATGATACCGAGGAGAGTTGGAGTGATGTCATACAAGACCTGCTGATAGCTGCAGAACTGAGATGGATGGCTGATGTTCATAAAGGTGGAAATTTTAGATTAATTTGTAATGATCAAAGCGGTCTGAGAAAGGATGGGGCTAATTCAGGATGTGGTAAACTCCCTATTGCAGAAGGTATGCAAGATGAAGTCGGCTAATTGGCTCTTGTGGGTATTGAAAAGGGCTATTTCCAGAGTGGTGAATAGCTGCTGTGTCAGTCTGAGTCCCAGAAGCAGGTCCTGAGGCAAGGATTTGGATGCTAGTAACCCACATGGCTGGCAGATCCCAGGAACACTGGGAGCAAAAAGGAAGTTAGACAGAAATAGGAAGAGACCCGCCATATAAGTGTCAGAAAGCTGCTTACTGTATACGATGGACAAGGGCCAGCTGGGAAACCCTCTGTGATGATTGCCCCAGGTAACAGGGAAGCACCAGTTCTTCTGCTGGGAGCTCTGGGGTATGAACACACACAGGCACTTTCCATTTGCTTGAGTGTGCTCTGAACATTCCAGTGTGGCTGAAGAAGGGGCAGGAGGATGATTCCCACTGTTGGAAGTGTCTTCAGGGAGCCCTCGGCCAGAGGGAGTGTCAGCTCAACACAGGGATCTGCTGTAGGAGCAAACCCCAGAGTTTTCTCTGAGTGCTGGATGGGATTCTGCCTATAAGAGTGTCTCCCTTAGCAGGCTCACACTTTTATAAGGTGGGGTTTGAAAGACAATCTCTAATTCCCACATGCCCTGACTTTTTGTTGTTGTTGTTTTAAACAAATATTTGGTTTGCTTCATTCTTTTACTCTTAGCCTAGACAGTGAAGGCTGATCCCTGGGTTCACCTGCACCATCTCTTCTCACACCATCTGCCCCAAGAAGGCTGTTCTTCAGGGTCACTCCAGTGGCCCCCAGTGACACTGAAGAGCAGAAGAATATCTTTGGGGAAGAGAAGCTAGCTATCTGTGACACCATGAGTTCCCATGGTAACTGTCACCCCTCAGCACTGCCACTCTTTCCATGTCCATTGGTTAGATCTGCAAAACATTTTTTAATTGCTAACATGCTTTACACTATCAGACATCCCACACTTTCTAATACCATTATGAGAGAGACATAGTCAAGACAATGGTTCAAGTTTATCTCAAGTTTCACAGAGCAGCTGAGGCTTGGATACATGAGTCAGACCTTGAGTCCAGGTAGCCTGCCTTCCCATACCCAGGTCTCAGTTGAGATGCTGTGGCTTCAGAGGCAGGGGGTTGGACCTGAGGCTGAGCAGCACAGAGTAGGAGTAGAATGTGGGTAGAAGAAACTTGGGGTAAGGGGTGGAAGGCACAGGAAGAGGCGATTTTCTACTGAATCACATTTTCCACTTTGAAATGGGAGCTGAGAAACAGCGAGGGAGTGATAGACAGTCTACCTAGGCAGGAGGGAGGGATATTACATGGCTCATATTTAATTATGTAAAATCCCATAATCCCTCAGGGAGCTCAAAGGACATGAGATGGTGACTTCTTTTCTCTCATAACCTCGAGTCACTTTATTAAAATGACAGCGAGACTAATATAGTGAGGAAGAAAGAAAGAATTATGTGGCCAAAGGATCAGGAAGGAATGTATCCTTTTACTCTCTCATGCCCACTCCTTTCCTCTGCTGCCTCAGGCTGAGATTCTGGTCTGAAGGCGAGCATACATGTGAGGTGTCCTGGAGAAATGCACCTTGCCTTTGAAGGCTGCTGTGACCCCTGACTTTATAACTGGTTTGAAGGGAGGGGTGGGAAATGGAGGTGGTGGGGGCAAAGAGGAAAGGGAAGAAGAATGACAGAGAGACAGAGACTGACAGACATGGATGGGCAAAGAATGATAAAAAGGCAGACAGAGACAGAGGAGGACAAAGAGGATGGGGCAGAGGAAGGAAAGTAAAAAGAAGAAAAGAAGAAAGGAAAGAGAAAGGAAGGAAGGAAGCATAGCTGATAGACTTGTCTCCCCCTGAAATTCCCTCTCTGGAACCTTCACCACAGGGCTCACAGCACCCAGTGTGCTCCTCCACATGGACAAGGAAACTTACAAGAGATAGCTCAACTACATGTGTTCATTAACTTGAAGCCCTATCCAAGCTGACCAGATTCTCTATGAAAAGGGAAATCTGGGTACAGAAAGAGACACAAGGGATGCCCACAAGGAAGAAAGGTCACATAAGAATCTGGGGGGAGCTGGACAGCTAAAGCTTCATGAGGAACTAAGTCTGCCTGACAGCTTGGACTTGCAATTCCAGAATACAGAACTGTGAGAAGATAACTGTCTGCTTTTATGTTGAGTATCCAAGGACGGGAAAGGGAGGCTGGGGTCCTTTGTTCCAACCTAGGACAGGCACGGTTTCCATAAGTTTTCCCAGCCTTCCCTTTTGAAAAAAATTTTAAAAGGGGGACCTGTTGGGAGCCGACTTTTAGCAGAAAGCGGCTAGATCAACTTTCCAGCCATCTGGAACCATATACCTTGACGAAAGACTTAGTTTTCAAAAGCCTATAACAGCTGAAGCACACTCTGATAAGTATATTGTTTATCTCACATAGCTTGTTTTACTGTTTACTGCCCCCAGCTGCAAGGCACACGTGCTATCCACTCCTGCAAGGCATTGCGGTGCATGTGCTATCCACGCTATACACACCTGTAAGGCTTACGTCATATCAACACCTGCAAGGCACGTGGTAAAAGCGTATAAATACCTCAGAATTCCCTTCAACAAATGAGACTTGATCAGACTTTCTGTCTTGTCTCCATTCTTCGCGTCTCTTCCCCTTTATCCCCACTCTCTCTCTCGATAGACCCTGACCCTCGGACCGGCAGCTTGGGCCAGGACACAGTGGCTGCCGAGCGTGGAGCGGAGCAGACCGCAACATTTTGGCCCACAAAGCCGGGCAGTACGGGCCGCGACAGTTTGGCGCCCAACGTGGGGTGCCACAATGTTGGCACCCATACTCTGCTTCAACGCTTTTGGGGCTAAGTGCTCTGGTCAAGAGAGAGAGTGGGGCTGCAGGGGCAGGAGATGCGAAGAATGGTGACAAGACAGGGTGTGATTCAGTCTCATACCAAGTCTGTTTTATCAAGTCTCTTATCAGGGTATATGGTTCCAGATGGCTGCAAAGATAATCTAGCCGCTTTCTGCTAAAAGTCGGCTCCCAACACTTTTACACATGTGCATGTGTGTATGTGGTATATGCGTATGTGTGTGGTATATGTATGTGTGGGTAGTGTATAGATACATGTGTGTGGTGTGTGCATATGTGTATGTATTGTGTACACATGCATTGTGTGAGATATTTACTTGTGCACACAGAGGCCAAAGGAAAATGTCAGATGTCCTTCTCCATCATTGTCTGTCTTATTTCTATGAGATGAGGTCTTGAATGCTATTGGGAGCTAGGCTGGCAGCCAACAAGTTCCCCCCTTAACCCCCAATCCACCTGTTCCCATCTCCCACTGTGCAAGGTTGTAGGCATTTGTTTGCATGTCCATGGCCAACTTTTATGCGGCTGATGGGGATTTGAACTCATATCCTCATGCTTCTTTGTTAGGCACTCTTACCTACTAACTCATCTTCCCAGCCCAATTTCTGTTTGCGAAGCTACCCAGTCTGTGATATATTGTTAGGGATGTCTAGCAAGAATATAGACCTGAGTTGTGAGAAGTTGGGTACTGATGTAGCAAGTATTTCAAAATGTAAAATGACTTTGGAGTTGTGTTTGAGTTAGAGGCTGGGAGAATTTTGACGTGCATTCTAGGAAAAGCACACAAATTATGCTGAGACTCTTGATCAACAAAATGGATATCAAGGTTGCTTCAGACAAGGTCTGGGGTACTGCCAGTAGGCACAGGAGGAAAGGGTAGATTGTGTTTGCTGCTTCATGAAGAATTTGACCAAATTTCACCAAAGATGCTAGAAAGCTGAAGGGTTGGTAGGGGCAGACCATGGGACTCTGCTTTCTCTGTATTGCTTAAGACAAAGGGTGAGAGGAGAGAGGGGCATGCAAGAAAGACATGTTAACATGAAGGACCCAAATGTCAGGGTCTGGAACATTCTCACCTGTTCATGTTGCTAAGTACAAAAAACTGTTCTGGACTAAGTGAGTCACAGGCTCCACTGAAGGGTCTCAGCAGTGATGGCCCCAGTTTGGACAGAAGGCTCAGAGTGGGGTGAAATGAAGGAAAGATGCGCTATCTCTGGGATTCTAGTGGACAGGGACCTCAAAGGCACAATGACCTCATCCTCAGTTCCAGATGACAAGGATGACATCTCATTGATCCAGTTTTGGTCCAGTTCTGTGATGGTTAGTCTTAAGTGTCAGCTCATTGTGATTTAGAATCACAAGAAAACAAGCTTTTGGGCACACCTACAAGTATGTTTCCAGAAAGGATTAACTGAGGAGAAAGACTTGCCTGCCAAGTAGACAGCACATTCCAGTTGGTGGTCCTGATGCAGTAGGGTCAGAGGTAAAGGCAATGTGTTCTTGCTGCTTCTTTCTTCTTCCAGGGTTGACCTGTCTGCTGCTGCTGCTGCTGCTGTACTCCATTACCATGAGATTCCAACCAATTCAATGTTTCAGTGTGGACTTGAGACCAGTAACTCTTTGGAGAGCTCCCAGACTTTCAGTGCCACACTGAGATGACAGTGATGTCAGTGTCAGCTCTCAGCTTCTCCATCAGACAGACAGCCATTGTTGGACCCTCCAGCCCCTAAGGCATAAGCCAACTTACTGACTCCCTTTCTTAACACACGTTCATTTCTTTGGTACTGTTTGCCCAGAAAGTCTGCCTAACACAGGACCATGGACCTTTCTCCTCTTCCCCACTTTTAATGTCCGGCATCTCCACTGAGCCCCATGCAATCCTTGTATTTGGGTCTGTGGCACTTTCAAGGTTTCCCTGTCCATGGCCACACAGGAATTCTGCCTCAGGGTGAACCACACCTAGAGTCTCAGTCACATCTAACGTAGATGGTAAGATCTTCTACTTAGAGCTGGTGCCATTTAGCATGGACATTGGTATGATAGTGTGTGCCTTGCATGTGTGAGTAGGACATGGAGTACAGTGGTGGAGCACAATGGGCTGGAATATGTCACCCTGAAATGCATGTGTTGGAGCTCTGACATCTCAGAAGGTGACTGATGGAGGATTAGGTTCTCATGGAGACATTAAGTTAGAATGAGGCTGTTAGTATAGGCCTTCTTACAAGATCCTTTATATGCAAGATTTGGACACACAGGGAGCATGTTGTGTGCACACAGACAAACAGAACATGTGAGAGCATAGCATGAAAGTGGCCACCAGCAAATGGGGGAGATGAGCTGCAGAAGTTAATGAATGGTGCCTCTCTGCTCATCCAGCCCCCAAACTGTGAGGTAATTGCTTTCTCTGGTTGAAGCTGCCCATTCTGTGGTTATGGAAGCCTTAGCAAACTCATACACGCAGGAGAGAGCTAGAATGACAGCTGGACTAGTTTAGCATCGGTGTGACTCCATAGCCCACCATGGTCTCAGTTTCCTTATAAAATGGGATAAAATGACCTTGCTTTTCTGGATGCTGTCAGAACAGTGGTGGATGAGCTGTTTTCTTTAAAATTCTTGCTGAACTCCTTTCCAGTTGAGTTGGTTTCAGTACGCATGGCTGCCTGTGTTCTACTTGGCTACGGCTGGATCCTTTGCAAGAGTAGCAAACTCTCTAAACTATACAGCCAATCTTTCCAGGCCCCCAATTTTGTTTCTTATTCTTTGCTTTATTGCTGGCACCCCAGACTTCCAAAATAGTACCTGAACAGAACAAAGTCTCTGTGTATAAATGTTACTGACCAGCCAGATGCGTGGTGGATGAGAAGCTGTGAGGGGTGCTATCAGGCCAGCAATGCTTCTGTCTGCATAGGAAAATAAGGTCCACTCTTCATCTCTGGCTGCTGCCGACATCTCCAGGCCTGGTGCATGGCTCCATGATACTTTGTGAACACTTTTTTAAACAGTGATTTAGGATAGTTTTTATTCCTAAGAAGACTGTTGGACAGCCAGCGGTGTGGGTAGCCCCTTCGAAACTGCTCCTGGCAGGCTGACATATGCTAGCAGGCTTTGGCAATGAGATCCTTATTTTCACTCTGCATGAATAAGTAGAGACTGCTCCAGTGTTCCTGAGACCTGGGGAGAAATGGATTCTGTTTGCCACACAAAAGATTTAGATTAGATGCAGGGAAGGCACTTTGGGTGGAAAAGAAACTCATCCCAGGGTAGGAGTGTGGAGGGTTTTGCTGGGTGCTAAGAGCTGCAGGTCATGGCATGGCCTTGGCCCCTGGATGCTAAGATAATCATTCGTTGTTGTCTGGTGCCTCTGAGATCTTACTGTCAGCACTGGAGAAGCCTTGGAGCGGAGAGATGCACTTTTCAGTTGCTTTTGTTCCATGCAGATCCTTAACTCTTTCTGGCAACTGTGTATAGTGGGACAGGACCCAAGTAAAGAAAGCATGCTTTGCCGAGTAATCTTACTAAGGCACTGTCCTGAAATGTATCCGGGCATCTTGCAGCCAGCCAGGAGCTCCTACAGCATCATTCATCTGCCAGGACCCAAGGAACAATTGCCAGCTCCCCACCTGCCCTCTCTCAGCAGGCTCTACTTGATACATTGTTACAGTCTAGAGCAAATGTACAAGGTTGGAAGAGCAGTCAGCAGCATCTTTCTCCCAATTGCTGGGGAGCATCAGGTAGGAGCCCCAGTGCTTGTAGTTGCGGAAGGATGCAACAGACCTCCTGAGCCCTCTCCTCTGTACCTCTTTGATCTTCCATGTTTGGTGCAACTGTGGTATGAATAGCCTAATAACATGTGTGGTACATGGAGGGGGCAGCAGACACCATATCAAGCCCTCTGTGTGCACACTGCACCTATCACAGCTGCATTTGAGGAATGCAGAAAATTCAAGTTCCGAGAAGAGAGAGGACTTGCCAAGCTCACACAGCTCCTTGGCAGAAGAATGCCTTCAAAGTGGGACCTGCTAACCCCAGAGCTTGGCATCACAGTTCTTGAAGCCAGCGGGGCACGTGCCTTGAATACGTTTTGCACACAAGGTTTTCTCCCCTATAGATTAGTGTTTTGGTGTTTTTCGATCTTTTCTTCTAACTGTACCCCATATTTTCACAGTACACATTTTACTCGTTGTACTACACATTTTAGTATTATGAGTAGAACAGAGATCTGTTTGAAAAATGTAACCCTTGGAGGCTCACACACCTTGATAGCATGTGAGCCATAAGCATTGTTACTCTGAAGGTCTGTGCTGCCTGTTTAAGATACATGCTGCTTAGCATGTGTGGGAGGGTCTGCCCCATTCTCTCTGCAAGTTTCAAGCTATTTGACTATACTGAATAAGTTTATGTAGTTCTTTGTTTATTAATTTAATTTATTTGCCATTACCTTTTTAGGCAGTGTTGGGGATTGAACCTAGGACCTGTGATTACTACACAAATACAACTGTAGCCTGTTTAGTTTTATTTTCCCGATTAGCACATTAATTATAAATATTGCATCTGGCATTGAATTTGATATCCCCACACATGCATACAGGATGCTCTGATCAGATCCAACCTCTTGCTACCTTCCTCTCACCACCTTTCCTAGACTCTGTGAATCAGGTTAAATTTATTTCTGCTTCAACGTCCAAGTATGAGAGAGAACATGTGGTTCCTGTCTTTCCATGTCTGGCTTCGTTGACTGCTCAGGTGGATCTCTGGTTCTAACCATCCTGTAACAAACAAGATTGTGTTCTCTCTCAGGAGAAACAGTTGAGTGTGTAAACCACCTGGGCGGACTACAGAGCTTCAACCAAGTGAAGAAAGTGAGAAGCCGATTGAGAGATTTTTTTGAGTTAGTGGGTAGTAACAAATGGCAAGTTTGAAATCAAGCTGTCTGGCCCCCAAGCTCAACCCTTTAACCATGACATCACACCACCAATCACTGGTGTGACCTGCTTGGACTACTTACTTACGGTGTCTCTTGGTGTTGTTTTCAAAGCAAGAGAAGCAGCATGTGCACCATCCTTCTCAGTGGACATAGGGAAACCAAGGCCTGGGACAGGAAGGGAGAAGCCTGTGGTCTCCTGGGCAGGAGGCACAGAGCACGGGTCTGTGTGGGAGCTGCAGACTCTAGCCCTTGCAAGCACTCACGATAAGCAGATCTTCCCTCAGCTGCACAGTATCCATGGCCTTTGGAGAATTCCTTCCTCCCTGTCGGGCTGTGATATTCACATTCGCACACAACTCTACAGACAAAGTTTTTTTTTTTATCTCATTAGTCAAAGAAAAAGTAACTTCTGAACTTGGTATATCTGTGTGATAGACTTCAAGTAAATTGTAGTTTTATTTATAGCTCCCTGTCTTCCAGAAACTTAAGCGGCAATATGTTATTTGGCTCATAAAAAAATAAAATAAAATAAAATAAGATGACACCTCGGGCAGCACTGTAACTAATTAGGGAGGCTTCGAAACTGCTGTTAATTCTAGACTCTGAAATGCGCACCGGCAGTGCCAGCAGCCAGCCCCAAGATCCCGATCCAGAGGAGGGCTGCCTCATGTAGCTGCGAAGCTCAGATTTCACATTAAGTCAAACAATTATTTTGACGGGTTGAGTGAGCTCCGCAAAGTGCCATTATAATAAAATCCTTCAATTGCCTTGCTGAGGTGCTGGCATCAACAGGGGAAGCTGGCTGATGGCGGGGGCTCTTGGAAAGCCTGGCAGCCACATCCTCTTCACTCGGGTGCTGCCAGACACTTATTGTGGAGGATCTTGTGGCACATTCAGAGCTTTGGGGGCTGGAGACAGGGCAAGGTGGCTTCAGGGGTGACAGTGGTAACTGAAGGCAGCCAGAGTTGCTTTGATTCTTTCTTTCTTTCTTTCTTTCTTTCTTTCTTTCTTTCTTTCTTTCTTTCTTTCTTTCTGTTTTCTTCCTTCTTTTTTCTTTCTTTTTGCCTGCCAGCATTATTGATATTTTTGTTTAATTTGAAGTAATTTTGAATGTGAAAAAAGTTACAAAGGTGAGATTAGGGATGAGAACTCCTGGGCAGCTTCAGTCCCCTCCCCAGTTGTGACTCTTATACCCAACCAGGGTGGGTTTCCTCCGGACACTGAGGATATGATGCTAAGAAACACATGGTGCCCTCATTGCCATTGGAGCAAAAGATAGGGGTGAAATAAAGCCAGACCATGCTGTGCAGACAAGCACCAGCTGTGTTATCAAGACTCCAACTACAGGGCTCCTCAGGAGGGCAGGCAGCCACTGCTTTGCTATAACTGAGGTCATGATTCAATGTGGAAAACACCTCCAGTGCTCTGGACTCTAGAGGGAAGAAAAGGAAGAAGAAACTATTGACGTGACCATCTGAAGTCTGACAGAGCTGGCTTCAGTTTATGTGTGCTTTGCATCCAGTCTCTCAGTTAACTGTGGTGAAAAAGAAGGGTCTCTTCCCTTGGGCTAACCTGTGCAGGGTGCATGCCATTGTTAGAAAATTAATGGATAGTGTTATGGAAATTCGTTCATCTGGATGATTGCAGGACCATTGTGACAGAGCCTCATCTGGCATCTGTTCTAGTCCTCAGAGATCATACCATTCTGCAACCAGGTTCCCTTTGTCAGGACCCTGGATAGTGTTCTGTGCTGGCTCCTGAGGTAGGATGTTCTGGAATTTTGCATTTTGTTTCTGCTGGGCTTCTCTTTGGCCTCTCTGCTAATGATCCTCTCTGTGTTTGGGGTGCTCCTGGAGCACAGAGCCCACTTCCAGATGTGGCTTTTTGTTGTATGGTCTTCTCTGCCTAGACACCTAAAGCCTGGCTTGCAGAACGTCTACTGAGTTCTTCTAGTCATCTTAGTGGTGCTGAATCCTCCTTTGTTTTTACTTCTGAGTACTTTGTGCAACTGTACAAGTTACAGAATTGTTTATTTTCTCTTTCTCTGCCTTTGCAGTGGAAGTCATTTAATGATATTTGTGAAGTGGAAATATGAATCCTTCTTTCATTTTCTCTTCCCCTACCTTTCTTTCTTTTTTTTGGTCCTGACATACTCAGATGGGGTCCCTTTAAAAATGCTATAATTTGGATTTCACTTTTTTCCATCAAAGTATCTTGGTCTTGCCAAAGTGAAAGGCTAGAGCTAAGATGTAGCCAAACACTTCCTTCCTTTATCCCCTAAGCCTGGATATGAACAAGATGGATGTGCCTTGGTCACAACCTTTAAGTGCACCCCCTCCCATAGCCATTTGTTCAAGTTATTTTATTCTTGAGCTTCATCAAATACTCAGACCTGGTGAAAAATTTCTACTGTGGGACCTTGTAAGCATAGCTTGGTTCCTGGCTGGGCACAGGTCTCAAACTCCGACCCCAGTGGGGCAATGACAGGTGTTCAGCCATGACACCAGACTCCAGGCTCCTGACATGAGGCCTCCCCTCAAAAAAAAAAAAAAAAAAAAAAAAAAAAAAAAAAAAACCAACAAAAAAAAAACCAAATAAACCTCCATTAACCCACGCCTTCCAGTCATGTAGGATGCAGCCTCTCCCAGAGAGGTTTACTTCACCCTACACAGGTAGAGGGAGTGACTACAGGCTTCAGCCGCAAGAGATTTCCATATTAATGAGTTACTTAAAGGCCAGAAGGCATAGCTAATTAAGTGACCCTTTCCCCCCTCTTCCTCCCTATTTAAGTCAGGCCCTCCCTGGCTTAAGTAGGGGTGCTCATTCAGACCATATATCATCTGCTATGTCAATAAAGCTCTTGGAAACTCAGACTTTCTTGTGTCATTGGGGCCTGTCATTGTGCTGCTGTCGTGGAGGACTTCTCTGTGTCCCAGCCATGGGAAACGCCATTCAAGCCAAGCGAGTAAAACAAGCAAGCTCTTCCCGTGGAGGCGTGGAGTCAGAGCTCTCTCTTTCCCCCTTGTCTCTCTTGGTGTGCAGGCTCTGTGCAACCGAGCACTCCTCATCTCCGGTCTGCTGTGGCTACCCTCGCCAGTGGCGTCTGGGGTCCTGAATGAAGACACAGACCTCTGGGTCCACTTGAGAGCCCTGCGCCCCGTGGAACTCAAGTGGGGCCCCAGCGGTGCTGCCCAGAACCAACTCAGTCAAAGATTCCACGCTTCTGCCACTCTGAGCTGTGACAGAGACAAAGACCCTCAAAGCAACAGAGATCCACGCCCCTGCTTGCCTGCACACCCGGGCCATTCAGTTTTTCCCTACACCCTACCAGTCACTTGGGTAATCCACTGTTCTCCATTTCTCTAAATACAGCACAAGGAATAGAGGGCCTTAAGAAATAGGTGGCACTGGGTACTGACACAGAGGCAAGGAGTGCCATTAAGGTCAGTATATTTCATTAAAGGAGATGTCAGCCTCCACCTGGAGAAACCCTGTCATCCCCTGGCCACCTCTGAACTACAGGTGGAAAACACTGACTTCTGCATCTGTCAACTTTATTAAGTTGCTTCAGGAGCCATATCCTGAGAGAAACATCCAGAACACCATCCCTAGACCAGCCTGAATAGGTAGCACATGGGATAGGAACCCATCAGTGTCATTTTGTTGGCAATATTCATTGCTATCTATGGAACATGATGCAGGACATATTACCTCAGGACACTGAAAAATCTAGAGAGATACACATCTCCTGTGTGTTACATACACAAACTGGAGTCCCAGAGCTTGCCCATGACCTTATGATGATCTGAGGCAATGGTAAGATTTGGACAGTGTGGTTGCAAACATATGAACTCTGCTGCTATGCAAAGCTGCAAAATGGCAGCTCTGTGTGCTCCCTCTTGGCTACTTTATTGTCAAAGGAATATTATAACACTTAAGGCTTATGAGATTTTATTTTTATGTCTTTGTTTTTCAGCCTTTTATTTTGGCTTAATTCGTGCTCATAGAGAATGGTTCCTGTGGCTCTCTGCACAAGTGACTTTATTCCAGAGCATCACCAACCACTGAGACCTGGAGAAACATCCCCATTAGTCATCTGCTTAATCCACTGTTTTTCTACTTCTCTTCATGCAGCACAAGAAGTCAGACTCAGGAAACAGGTGGGGCCGAGAGCTGACACCCGAGGCAAGTGTGCCATTAAGGTCAGTGTGTCTCATTAGAGGAGACAACAGCAATAGGACATTTTAACATTTGTAAGCTGGTTTTCTCTCTGTGCGTACATCTCAAATGATACATTCCCAGAACCAAGCAATTGGTGCTAGTATAATGCTGTGAGCAGGATGGTAGAACGGGCCACGTTATACTGGCTCACACATGTTTCTTCTTAGCCAGGTCACTTTAAAAGTCTGAAACTCAGATACCTACTAGAAGAATCCACATCTGACTAGGAGAGGCCAAATATCTATGGGAAAAGAATAGACTTGGCCTTTTGTACATGAAGGTTCTTGAACCTTTACTGTGTCTCAGCCCTTCTACATTCAGTTCATTTGTTTATAACACCTTCTAGGCCTCTGAGTTTACCAGTAATCTGTGACTCTGCAGTAAGAGCCTAGATAATCAGAAACACTGTGAAGTAGATATAACTTTGTCATATTTTCTGGGGCGTCTGAGCATAGATGCAAAACAGAGGTGGGAGTGAACTTCAGTGCATCCTAAGAAATGAGAACTAAGCTACCCTAGGAGACCAGAGGCATTGGATGCTTTCTGACAGAGACCAAGTATCATCTGCCTTATGAAGGGGAGCATCTGAACTTAGTGGTACACAGCTATTATACAAGTTACTTTAGTGGTTGAGACAGGATGGGTGTAAGTTCAAAGCCTACCTGATCTACATTAAGTTCAAAGCCAGCCTGAGCATCAAAGCAAGACCTCATGTTAAAAATAAAGTAAAATGAGTGGGTAGGAAATACTCAGTGGTAAGACGCTAACCCAACATGCAGCAGGTCCTAGTACCTCAATGACAATCATGCACACATACTTATGACATGGAATTAGATGTGGAAGCTATTTGAAGTAAAGCGGGGAGGAGTAAAGGTAGAGAGACAGGAGAATTGAAGAGGGCAATATAACAAATATGATAGGGTACAATGATATGTGTCCACACAAATGTCATAGGGAAGCCTATTATTGTGCACACTAATAAGATCAATCTAAGGAGAGTGGGGAAGGGAACCTTCCAGGAGCTACAACAGAGATATGTGTATGGGGGCATTCTTTTAAGACCACTTTAATGAGATTCTTAGGTCTTATCCTCTGTTTTAAAGATTGGAAGTTAGTGTGGTATGGTCCAGCTGTCTGTGTGTACACACATATACATGTGTTAAGGTACACACACACAGAGACACACAGAGACATACACAGAGACACAGAGACACAGACACACACACACACACACACACACACACACACACACACACCATGTGCTTCAGCTCATCTAGTCCTCATGACAATAATTTGGGGCAAGTGCTGTTATTTATCCCACTTAACAAAAAAATGTGTCAAGGCCAAACAATGTGTTCAATTGAGCCAGTGACCTCTCACATCAGGATTCAAATTTCTGTTCCCTTGGCATCAAAACACCCACTTCCTGGTTTGTTTTGGTGCCTCCCAGCAAAGTCCTTTGAATAGAATAAGTTTTCTTCCTTCTCGTCTCTCCAGCTGCTGCCAAGGTTTGTGCACTGCACATACAGAGGCAGCTATGCTGATGTAGGACTGGTCACACCAGGAGCACAAAAGTGTTGAACAAAAATAAATACTCTCAGACCCCAGAGCTGGAGCCTCTGCCTCAGGTTTCTGAATGGGGCCTATAAAAGTGCCGCTGTAACAAGCTCCTGGGTTATTTTATGCATTAGCCCAAGAGCCTTCTGGAATTGTTTCATTCATTTGCACATCTCTTATTTTGTTTACACTGAGAGATAAACATGAAGCAACAAATTTGTGCCAGAACCTTCTCTGGACTCCAAGGGGCACAACAATGAATAAACAGACATAAGCCAATGAGTAGCTGGCACTCAAAGCTCACTCTACTTCTACAGACACAAGCCAATGTGCAGCTGGGACTCAAAGCTCACTCTACTTCAGGGTGTTCTCACTTGTGTTCACTCAGATTATATATTTTCAGGTAGGAAAAAATTTGAACATTGTATAAAGAAACTGAAAGAATTAGGAAATTTAAAAGTGGTTAAGAAGTGATGTCCACCAAGCTAGAGTAGGAAGAGACAGGAATGAATACTGGGTTTCTTTAGTCCATTTTCTAGTTAGACAGCACTTGTATTGCACTTGCGAGTATTCTGGAAACCACTGAATTGTCCAGATTGAAAGAGTGAATTATATCAACAAAACAAGTAAATACAAATCACTGGGCAAGAATAGAGATGTTGGGTATGGTGGTGCACACCTTTAATTCCAAAACTCTGAAGGCAAAGGCAGGTGGGTCTCTATGAGTTTGAGGTCAGCTTTGTCTACATTGTGAGTTGAAGGCCAACTAATGTCACATAGTGAGATCCTGTCACAAAACAAACAAACAAACAACTGAATTTATAGAAACCAACCCAGTCCTGCCTTTAAGGAATGCAATTCATAGTCACTCTGAAAAACCATTACACAGCTCTTTTAAAATCTGAAATTGGACTTACTGCATGAAGCAACAATTGAGCTCTGGGTGTATACCCCAGAGAATTGAAGCATATTTCCATTTAGAATCTTGCACAGAAATACAAATACATATTCATAATAGCCCCAAATTGGAAATTTCTTATACATCCTTTGGTGAATATGGTATTAAATAACTATGGTACGTTTGCTTATAGAACACAGCTCTGGAATTAAAGGAGTGAACTGTTACTGTACTTCACACTTGGGTGAACCACAAGTAAATTATGTTAACTTTAAAAAAGTTTCATAAGGAACAAATCCTATCTGTATAACCTTCACAAAATAACTTAGCTGAAGAAATGGTTATGAATGGGGTAAGCAGGGTGGCAGGAGAGCTGTGGCAGCCTTGTGGTGACAATGCTGTTGAACACAATGATTGTGGTTAGCAGTGAAGAAAGTTACAAATGTGGCATAGTTGTAAGGAATTACATACACACACCCAAATACAGAAGGGCATTCACAATTGGCTAATCAAATCTGAATAAGACTCTGTCCTATTGTGCTGACATGAGCCACAACTATACAAAATTGAGTGTTGTGGGAAATTGGTTGAGAGGACTTACTAAGACATTTCTCCCAACCCTGTGCACCTGTAATCATTTTTAATATAAAAAGTTAAAGCTAGTAGGGAAAGAAGTAAATCACCAGGTCAGTGTGTTTAGAATTTTTCTCTTTGGGTCTGAGATAGGGCTCAGTTGGTAGCGTGCCTGCCTAGCTTGCACAAAGCCTTGGGTTTGATCTCTAGAATCAAATAAAGCTGGGCATGGTTGAGTTCATTGTAATCCTAGCACTTGGGAGAGAGGCAGGAGCCCTCAAGGTTCCTGTACGCTGGGTCAGAGAAGATCTAATGAAAGCATGGAACAATTGCTAGTGCCCAGCAGTGATGACTTCACCTGCAGTGTCCATAGAGGCCATGTGGGGATGAAAGTGGCTCCCCTCCCCTCCCAGACAGGTAGCATTAGCAGTAATGTAATACAGTCTGCTGAGGTGCCAGCCATACCCAGCAGTGGAAAGGAACCCTGTCCCCCGCTTGATGCCAGTACAGAACAGTGGAAGTCCTAATACACTACTCCAACTGACAATAATGGTATGTTGTCCTCTGCATTCCCCTTAGGAGCACCATCAGAGAGGAACTAGTAGAAAACATAGTGTTGACGAGACCCAGAACCAATATCACAAATGGTCAGGTATCAATAAAGTCCCTTACCATACTACCAATCAAAGATATGTCCACTGGAATGAAACACACAGGTCACCCACAGAATTCAGTTCCAAGGGGACACACTCAAGACTTCTCTGACAGAAACATAGAGGGGAACCGTGTGGAATGCCTGGGTGAGGAACAGAGATCACGGCAGATCCAATGGAAGCCGTAGAAAACAAGAGAAATTGCTAGCAAAGAAATGGAAGATTGGAGAAAAATAAATGACATTTTTTTGGTGCCAAAATATTACAAATACCAATGTGAAACCTGAATGGATTGTCTAAGCAGAGGAATCTGGGGTGGGTGGGGGGCGTGTCAAGGTAAGAATCAATGAGCTGAAGCACAAGTTATTAACCAACTTGAAATACTGAAATACAGAAAGCAAATAGATGGGAAAATGAGCAGTGTGTCAGGCCTATGTGGACAAAGCACTCATCACTGATGGCATTGCTCTCAGAGGACAGCAAACAAAATCAGGATGACAATCTACTCCAAGACATAATGGCTGAAAACTCCCCCAATTTGGCAAAGGTCTTACACCTAAAACTCAATAAATAAAGCCAGTTCCAAACAAGATAAGCATATGTACAACAGAACATATCACGAGCAACTTCTAAATTCCAAAGACAGAAGACTCTTTAAAGTTATCAGCAAGAAATTGTATATATGTTATATTACTTACAGGAGAAAGATGGTCAGGAGAGGAATAGTCTGCTTCTCAGAGACTCAGAGGCTTGGGGAAAGTACTGTATTTTTAGCTAGGTTTAATTTTTAATTTTTAAAAGAATTACATACAATATATTTGGCCTTATTCCCTCTCCTCCCTTACTACCTAAATTCATGTTCTTTTTCTCTCTTAAAAGAGAAAACCAAAACAAACAGTCCCAAACATAAACACACACACACACACACACACACACACACACACACACACACACACACACAGAGAGAGAGAGAGAGAGAGAGAGAGAGAGAGAGAGAGAGAGAGATACAGAGAGAGACAGAGAGAGAACAAAACAATAACAACAGAACATCATGGAGCCCGATTTGTGTTGGCCAACTACTTGTGGGCATGGCATCTGCCCTGGGTTGTGGTTGATATGCCCAGTGTCACACCACTGGAGGAAGCTGACTTTCCCTATTTCTGCAGCTATCCATTGCAAATAGCTTCTGAACTAGGGATAGGATTTTGTGTCCACTTCCCCTTCCCTGACCAGGATTTGGTCTTGCTTGAGCTAGTGCAGGTCTCATCCATGCTGTTATAGTTCCTGTGAGTTCATACACGGATCTGTCCTGTTAAGAATGCACTTTTTAAATGTTGAACAATAACAAAGAGATACCAAACCAAGGTTCCACACCCACAGAAAATATTCCCTGAACATGGAGGAGAAATGAAGACTTATGAATAGGAACTAGGGGTTTTGAGTAGATACATCTTAAAGAAATGGCAAAGAAAAATTTCAGAGCAGAAAGGAAAACACTGAAAGGAGATTTGGATCATGGTGGAGGAAGAGACAGCAGTAGGGAGAAAAAAGCAGGGTTGAGCACACATGTATGCATACATACAATAAATATGTGTAATTATTTTTGTCAAAGATGCTTTTAATTACAGAGATGGAAGCCAGGGTCACATTTAAAAAACACACATAATTCATCATTTTATGAGCTAAGGAGTGAAAATTAGACTGTCATATTACTTGGTGCAGGAAAATCACTTGACAAAATGTGACACCCACTCATAAAAATTACACACTTTTGAGAAAACAGAAATACAGGGATCCTTTAACTTGCATTTATAAACTTTGTAGTTAACATCAGACTTGATGGAGAAGGCCAGGATAACCTTCTGCTGAGATAACAGCACGAAAGCACTGCATGCTGAGACCAACAGTTAATACTGTGCTTCACTCTCATCAGAGCAGGAAAAAGAGACAAAGGGGATTTGTTTCATCCTAAGAGGGCATCAGATTCCTTGGGAACTGGAGTTACCAACAGTTGTGAGCTGCTGTGTTCTTGCTGGGAACCCAGGTCCTCTCAAAGAGCAGTTAGTGTTCTTAACCTCTGAGCCATCTCTGGATGAATTGCAAAATGATAAGCATCCCTATTGGTAGAGAGAAATACTTGATGACATAAAAATCCACAGAAAGATGACTTGAACAAATTATAATCATGGTGGACCTAAGCCAATCATGTTTGGGTGTACAAGCAATGAAACATAGGAAAGAAAGGTAAAAATGTGATACCATTAACAGTTGCAAACAAAAATGATTAGCAATTTGGCAGAAATCTGAGAAAACATATATACACTCCACAATGTTCATATCCCTCTGGATGTGGAGCCATCCACCCACCTACCAGCAACTACACCCTTAAAGAAAACTGACTCTCCCTGCCCCAGAAGCCATCAACTGTTTATACCATGGATGAAGGCATAGTGAACCTTCTGTGCTAGAAGGTTGGCTGGCTGGATCTCATGTAGTCAGTCCTCCTGGTGTATGTAGAGAAAGAGATAAGATAAAGAGAAGATGAACTTGGGAGTAAAGGAAGTTGGGGCAGATTTGAAAGGAGGTGGGTTGAATATTCCAAAATATGTGGAATGAAATTCTCAAAAAAATGTATATGTGTATGTGCATGTGCATATATATGTATATATATATATTAAAATTTTCATACTATGTATATGTTCAGAACTACAAAACACTGGTGAAGGAAATAAGGTCTAAACAAATGGGGAGATAATCTGTGCCTGTGTACCAGAAAATTCAAGATTTTAATATTCATCAGATTGTTATAAAGGCTTAATTCAATTTCTATGAAAATCTAAGCTGGAAAGATGGTTCAGCAGCTAAGGACATGGACCGCTCTTTCATAGAACTTATCCCACAGGGCAGCTCAGAACTGTCAGAACTGTTTGTAGCTCCAGTTCCAGGAGAATCTGACGCCCTCTTCTGGCCTCTCTGAGCACTGCATGCACAAGGTGCATGCTACACACCCATACACATAAAAAGAAAGTAAAAGTTATATGCGAATTAAAAGTAACTGTAATAGCTCAACCATTCTAAAATTGAAAATAAAGGGACCATGTGTTCAATGAGGACATTTATTGTATAAAACAGTCAAGTCTTCATGGCATTGACAAAGGATCAGAAGCATAGCTCAGTGGAACAGACTAAGTCACAAATAGTCTCTTACAAATAAGGTCGGTCTATATTTTTGACAAAAAGACT
Source organism: Arvicanthis niloticus (assembly GCF_011762505.2). Taxonomy (NCBI): domain Eukaryota; kingdom Metazoa; phylum Chordata; class Mammalia; order Rodentia; family Muridae; genus Arvicanthis; species Arvicanthis niloticus. The sequence continues at coordinate 92,143,890 of NC_047658.1, read as the reverse complement.
AACTTAAAGAAAAGAAGAAGAATAGTTCTTTTGACACGAGCTTCCAGAACAATGAGAAAACATGCTAAAGGAAAATCGGCTTCAAATCTTTGCCTTAATCAACATCAGGATTACACAAAGTTAGTTTCAAAGGAGTCATTGATTTGAATGGATAGTATAAAACTGTGAAATATTTTGAAGTAGCATAGAATTTTCTGAATATAAAACTTAGTGAGGGGTTCTTCTCAGTCACAGTGCAACCCACACACATCATTTTAAGAAGCAAACCGTTTTTACTATACTTCATTCATCAAAGTGAAAAAGAACCTGTGGAGAGGGTGACAAAGTCATGCCTTGGGACAAAATACTTACAAACTATAAATAGATCATCAGGTACAAGTAACTGAGGTATATTTTAAACTGCCAAAATTCAACAGTAATTTAAGGGTGCAGTTAGGGTGTGAGCAAGATGCAAGGTAGACGTGCCAATGAACAAGTGATGACGGAACATGGGAAGAGGTGTCTGATGTCACAGCCACACCAACCATGACCCTATTGATGTCACAAAACACCCAGGAGAAATGAGCCAAGGAAGAAAAAGTTTTTCTTGGGTTTCTGTGTCAGGGAATACTGTCCATCTTGGAGAGGAAGGCAAGGTGGTGGCAGTGCCTTCTTCCTGTGGCAGTAGGAGGCTGCTTGATCATATCTTGGTGGATTAGGAAGCAGAGAAAAGGGGACACTGATGTGCTCATCTGTATCTTACTCTGAGGCCCTGGCCTGTGGGCTGGTGCAGTCCACATTCAGGGCAGGTCTTTTCCCCTTAGGTAATCTCACTGGTAAATTTCTTACAGACACAGCTAAGGGTTTATTCATCAATGCTCAAAGGGTTCTCCTAATTCATTCATACTGACAATCAAAAGTAACCATCATTTTGGGATTTTGGAAAGAATAAATTAAGATCACAATAAGTTCTTACTACATGCCCATTAAAACAGCTAAAATTTAAGAATAATAGTAATCACAACCTCAAGGGGAGGGAAACCGATCTCTCTGCATATGTTGCTGAGGATGTGAAGTTGCCCAGCTACTCTGGTAAATAAATTTGATGCTTTAAAAGCTAAGTATATTTACAATGCAATAATCAATTGCATTCCTTGATACTACCTTGAAAAGGCAAGAAATAAAATGTAAACAAAAAGCATATACATTTTAGCAATTGTATTACAGTAACCAAAAATCAGGAACAAATGAAATATCCTTCTACACAAAAATGGATAACTAATCCTTGGTGACACATTATAAAGAATACACTACAAAAATGAAAACAAATGGACCATGGATCTAGTCAAGACCTGCAGTGACTCTCAAGGGCATCATACTGAAGAGGAAAGACCAATACCAAAAGGTCACACACTCCATCAGTGACACTCCCTCATTATATCAGAACACTTGAGAGTATAGATTTACAGAGAAAGGATTGCTTTTACTATAGGCTTGGAGGTTCCAGTTCATGATCTGTTTGTCCAATTGCTTTTGGGTCTCTGGTGAAGATGCTCATAGCAGGGAGCATGGGATAAAGTAAACCAGTCACCTCAGCCAAAGAAGGAACAAAGAGAGAAAGGAGAAGACTGGGGTTTATTATTCCCCTTAAAAGGCATGCTTGCAGTTACTTAATGATGTCCTAAGAAGCCATTCCTCTTATGGCTTCTACTACCTTCCAGTATTACTACTCAGAGGAAGAAGCCTTTACATAAAGGTCTTCAGAGACTTCCTAGATCAAAACCATACAAATGATTTCTTATTCCATTTTATAACATCATCAGACTGAAAGAGGTAATGATCATCTATCATTAGGGTTCTTGCAGAGACACAAGTGGTGGTGGCAGTGATGGTGGTGGTGGCAGTGATGGTGGTGGTGGCAGTGATGGTGGTGGTGGCAGTGATGGTGGTGGTGGTGGAGGGTATGGCCACGGAGGAGCATCAGGGAGGGATTGTCATGGTGATGGAATTGTTCCTGACGTTGATTATGGTGGAATTTATACACAAGACATTCCATCAATGTCAAGTTGTTGTCCAGGTACCGTGCAAAATGGTGTGAGGAAAGTGGGTGAAAGATACACAGAACTTCCTTGTAATTTCTGTGACCTTTTATGAATTAAATCATAACTTTTAAACAAATTACTAGTCAACAGAGTACTGGATACTGGAGACATGTGTGAAAATAATGCAGTCATTTTTTTCTGGATATCTATTTTATAATTTCACCAACAATGAGCTCTGCCAGGATGATCCAGATGTTGGATGTTGATAACAGAGTTCTTCAACTGACAACTGCTTTGAAGATCAGAGAAAACTCATGATGGGCTGCCATTATACCGAACTTGAAAGTGTTTTTTAAAAACCCAACTGAGCCTTAGGAAAAGAGGATTAAGAGCTAGGAAGATGGCTCTGGATAAGAGTGCTTACTAGGCAAGTATGAGAACCTGAGTTGGGAGCACTAGCACCCACCCAAAAGCTCAGCATAGCCCTACAAGCCTTTGACCCCTCACTGGGGAATCAGAATCAGAGATGGTGGATCTTGAGAGCTAGCTGACCAGCCAGCTTAGCCCAGGTGGATAGTTTCAGGTTCAATGAGAGAGCTCAAGGCAATAAAATGAAGAGAGGTAGAGGAAGACAGTTGGCATCCCTCTCCAACAACACACGTATTTACACACACACACACACACACACACACACACACATCCCACCCCACACTCTTATACATACACACATACTCACACACGCAGACACTCACTCCTCATCCCACTCTGCACTCTTACACACACACACACACACACACGCATACACGCACACACACGCACATATGCACACACTTAACCCCTCTGAAACACAAGCACACTCACCCCCAACCCTTACACATACTCACACACTCACCTCTCATTCCAACCCACACACACTTGTGCACACCAACACTTATTCCCTCACAACACAAACACACTCACCTCTCACCCCCACCCCATCCCCTTACACATACACACACACACTCACACACACAGAGACACATGCACACACACATGCACAATCTGTAAAATGAACCAGATTCAAAAGCCAGTACCCAAATGGAGAAAGGGTTTTATGTGAACCACATCTCTTGGAGTGAGGAACATTGTAAGAGATAGAAACACAGTGCACACAGAAGAACAAAGGGCTTCTGGCCATCCTTCTGCCTCAGTAGCTCTCATTCTTATTATCACAGTCCACACATCATCCACAGAGATCACTAACAATTCTTGGAGCAAGCTATCATCTTTCTTGTACAGATTGGGGTAGAAAGCATAAAGCTGGGTTAAGATTCTTTGAGGTTCAACATACACTGAATCCACCATGAGGAGCCTATCTAAGAGCTGAGGACCCAAGTGAGCTCAGAGCCCCAGGAATATCACAGACAGCCTCTGTTTTGTGTTCACATTGGTAAGATTGTCATGTGTATCTGTTGATGATCTTAGAAACATCCTAAGGTCACAGCACTATCTTCTGAAAGCATCAAACAGCTGCTAGCATGGCCCTTTCTGGAGACCAGTCTTGTTTTTAGCAGATAAATGAGGTACAGCAATCCTCTCTGTAAAATCATAAGCAACTTTCGTTAAAAGGCCCAAGTTCTTGCCGAACTAAGATTCTTGAGGAGCTCCTTATACCACCCCCATTCTATCCTAAGGTGGATATTTAAAAACCATTCACTGGGAATTCATGATACTGATACTTTCTCCTTCCAAAGGACAGATCTATCAGGAATTTCAAAATATCCTCCCCACTCCAAACCAGTCCTACATGAGAAACAGGGATTACATGCTTTTAACTGTTCCCTGAAGTTGGAAAGTTACCAGTGGCATGATGCCGAAGGCCTTGTTTCTGGTGGACATGAGCTTCCTCAGCAGGGAGAACCTAAGATTCCTATTGTTAGTATGGTGAGACTCTAGGGCTCACTCAAAGTCTTCTAGAATAAAATGCTATTACCAAGGCCTACCAACTGTGAAAGGTTGACTGGGATGTTGTCGTAACTGGTGTTTCTATTGCTGGGATGAAACATAGTGGGCAAAAAAGCAAGTTGAGGAGGAAAGGGTTTGTTTGTTGTATACTTCCACAGCAATGTTTTTAATCATTGAAAGAAGTCAGGATAGGAACTCAGATAGAAACTGGAGGCAGAAGCTGATGCAGAGTCCATGGAGGGATGTTGCTTACTGGCTTGCTCATCATGACTTGCTCTTTCTGACTTCTTTCTTCTGGTTCTTGCTTTCAACCAGCCCAAGGATGGCACCACCCACAAAGGACCTCCTACAACAATCACTAGTTTAAAAAGTGTCCTACAGTTTATCCTACAGCCTCATCTCATGGAAGCATTTTCTTAATTGAGGTTTTCTCCTTTCAGATGACTTTAGCTTGTGTCAAGTTGATAACTATCCAGCATAGATGCCAACACTTTGAGGCTCCTACCGCCAAAGCAGACCAGGTGTCCATGTGAAAGGAACCACTCTTACCTTTTCAGTCATCTGAGAGAGCTGAGAAAGGATCTGAAAGCCATGATTTGGTCATTTTGTGAATTCTCTTCTCCTACAGTCCTGCTGGAGGGTAAGCATGTTATTATGGTTGATCCCACCTCTGACTGTATCTGATTAGATGATAGTGGATCACAAGATCCAATTCTTGACAGGACTGACTAAATCAAAGTCCCTCTTGAGGAAATGATGGAAGACACAAAAATAGTCAGATGGTCTTGCTGATCGTGGTATAGGGATTAAAAGGCTATACAGAACTGTACCAAAGCTGGGAGATTCACAAGTCAAAACCAAAGCAGGAGACTCAGTAGGAACTGAAGCGAAGTTAATAACAAATCAATCCACACACTAAATTGAGGTTTTCTGGTTCAGGCAACTGTAGGTGTCAGGATTATGTGGGTACTGTTTAGAGTAAGGGTTTAAATGCTGCTGTCCAACCTATCCTATTTCCACATTTATTAATGAGCATGGCTCAACTCCACAGGCTCAATTTGTCCTCAAATAGGATTTCTCTTGGCAATAACAACATGAGTCCAGTGGTCTCTAAACCTACATTTCCCATTGAGAAGCCTCACAGTATGGAGGACAGTCTCTCTTTAAAATGCCGTGCAGAAGCCTAGTGTGCGATACTGATGGTGATTTGACCATTATCCTGATGCTCTCAGCCAGACCCTGTGTGGCTGAACCAACAGTGTGTTGGTGAACTGATCTGGTAAGTTTGGGTGATAAGTTTCACCCATAGTACTGATTAGCAGGACTCTACCCAAATTCTGTAATTCATGAATGGGAAGAAGAGCCCTAATATCTATAAGAAGAGTACACTCATTTGGAGTAGTCCATAAAACCAGGCAGGAGAAGGGATTGCAGAAAGGGAAATGAAGCCAGTACCAAAAAGAAGTCAGAGACAGATGGGGCCATGGTCATATGAGAGAGAGAGAGAGAGAGAGAGAGAGAGAGAGAGAGAGAGAGAGAGAGAAACCAAAGAAAGAAAAAAGACTCCTTAGCTTCTTAGTTATCTAATATAATTAATTGTCTTAGTTTATACTATAACAAACGTCTTATAAACAGCTGTTGTTGGCTTCTACAGTCTGAAGGTCAGAAGCCAAAGCTCAAAGCATAGCCAACTTACTTCCTGGTTTATAGACACTGTGTTTGTGAGAAGGTCTCTGGGCTCTCTTTATAAGGGCACCAATTCTACCCATGAGGATCCACCCTCATGACTGTGTCTCATTATAGCGGTGCCCCAAAGACCCATATTGGTATGTTATGTGGTGGTGTTTAAGTATCAACCCACACATTTTCAGTTACATGAGCATTAGACATAAAACACATTCCAATTTCAACTCTTGAAACTCCTGTATGGGTTTGACTCACAAGAGAGTATTTAGAGATGCGCCATGGATAGAAGCCACAGCCTCACATATGCTAAGTACATGCAACATAACATCACTGACCTACACCCCAAGACCCTCATCCTGGTGGCTTTTGGTTTCTTACTACCTAGACCCCTAAATTCAGTCTGAGAAACCTCCAGTACATCTGGGAAGAAGTACATGCCTGGACTGACTCTACAGTGAGGTGGACCCCATTTGTGTCTTCATGCACTTTGATAGATGAATCAGGAGCTCCCTCGATTTCAGCATTAATTTCTCCAGCTGCAATTGTCTTTCCAGTTACTAAGTACTGTTAGTCCTAATTAACCAGTTTGCAGGCAATTTTTCAACCTATCAAGTAGTGAAATAAAATAATGAGCTCAGCTGAAGAGTACAGGCAAGGCGGTGGTTCACAGGGGAGCTCACGTTTTATTACCCATTCCACTCAGAGCGGAGCTGCAGAGGGCTCCTTCCTTTTAAAGCTTCCTTGCATTTTTTTTTTAACCAGTTCCATCCTCATCATACCTTGAAGTCAGAAGAATCCTGTCAGTATATTAAGATGAAAGATGCTTCTGTGTTTCCCTTATGAATGAGCTGGATTTAATTCTTGATCACACCCAGTTAATTTGAATACTTTAATGATCCTGTCTACCGGGGAAAGGAAACCAGATGAATGTGTCATGCCCACCTCATTCTCCAAGGAATTTCTCTATCAGAAAACTAAATATTCAAAACCCTATTCATTCGTTTCCCCAACAGGCAAACTTTTTTTTGACATTTATTTAATTTTTTTTTTTTTTTTCTTTTTGATGTTTTCAGCCAACGGCAAGTTGGGGGCAGGGTAGATGCTAGGAAGACTAACCTGTTAAAATTCCAAAACTCCTCTGTCCTCTGTGATGTGACCTTACCTTTTTTCTCTTCTCTCATGTGCATCATACAGAAGGTGCTCAGTAAATACTTACTAAGGAAAGCCAGGCGCAGCTCCTCCTTCACGCTGGATCCTGGGGGCACTGTTTTTCTTCAAATGCTAAGTTCAAGTTTAGCTTAATCCTGTCTGGGCTCTGCTTTCCTTTCAGCTGAACTGAGGCTGGCTGTTGTTCCACAAAGAGCATGGCTGAACATGCAAGAGGGTTGGGAAAGTAAGGAAAATGTGTGACTGCATAACGTGTTCTGTCTTTGTGGTCCTCAGACTCCGGTCAAGTGGCTGATAGATCTGGCGCACTCATCTTTGCCTGGGGGTTTTGCTGGAGTCTCATGGCCGACCAGGCTTCTTCCTTCTCCAGGTCTCTGTGGATCTGTTGGTCTTCCATAGAGGAGAAGCTGCTTATTGGACACTGCCCCATCCCTAGGGCTATCTGAGAAGATCTCTCCTACGTCTATGTTCATAGGCTTCCCCAGGTCCAGGATCCTTCCCTGCTGACAAGATTTTGCTTTGGTTCAAAGCATTGTTTTTAGAGTAAGTCTTCTGCAGCAGCTGCAAATCACCCGACCCTTGTCAGGAATACAGATTTCCAGGCCTATTCAGTAATGAGTAAGTGTGAACAAGCATCCAGGAGATGCTGATGCTCACTGGAGCTTGACAACCAGTGGCATAAAGAAGCCACTCCAGCCAGTGGGAGGAGAGCACAAGGTGCTGTTCTGTGAAGGCTGTGGGAGGTGGTCTCAGGCCTGGAAAGAGCAGCTGTATCCTCAGGGACCACACCCTCCCACCCCTGACTATGTAAGAAATGGTGCAGGAAAAAAAAAGTACTTCTGGACTCCAAACCTGAACTTGCGGCTCACATGCATTTGTCCTTAGCTCACGGCTGATATCCTGTAACCCTGGATACTAAAACGCTGGGATTAGGACCTAAGTAACATGTCAAGTGAGTCTTACTTACTTACTTTGGAAAATTGGAAGAATTGATCTCAAATTTTCGATTTGTAGTTAACCTCTAAAAGTCAGATCATCTGACTAGTCTTGTCCATGGTGACTTTCCTGCTTGGCTGGAGCCCACATTGTCTAGATCCCAACTTTTTAAATACTGGGTAACACCCTTTGGCTTTGCCATTTCTGGCTCTGCTTTCCCTTCAGCTGAACTGAGGCTGGCTGCCATTTCCATAAAGAACATGGTTGAAAAATGTGTGAGTGCTAGGAAAAGCAGGAAAATGTGCAATGCATAAAACGTTATTTTCTTATGATCCTCAGACTTCAGTCAACTTGGAAAATAGACCTGCAAGGCTCATCTTTGCCTTGACTTTCCTGGATACTCAAGGCTGACTAAGCATCTTCCCACTATGGAGAACCAGTAAATTCCTTGTTGAAATGCAGATCTTCACCAATGCTCCAGTTCTCAATGCAACATGCGCACTTTGCACTGTTTCATACTGTAAGCATGGATTAGCAACTGACACCTGGAACATGTGGCTCAGATCTGACACCAATGTGTGTTATGAATTCAGTGTCCATACTATACACATGAAGTTTTTTGCTCTTAAATATAATCGTTTAATCACCCAAACAAAAGCCTATAATAGTTTTCTTCCATCACTCCTTGGCATCAAAGTATTAAAATGTTACCTTTTAAACTATATTGTGTTAAAACCTTTGATGAAAAAAACTTGTTTGAGTTTGATGGCAACTTTTATAGAAAAAATAATTTAGATAAATTTAAAGAGAGGACAGAATTACTAACAATCTCTAAAATAGCCCTAAACATTCTTCTGTTTTTGGATTATACAAGTATGTGAAGCAGCATCATCTGAATTGATGACTATAAAGTCAAGAGACTGACCAATGTTGAAGAAGTATTATATCCTTCAATATTCTGCAAGTTTGGTATCATGCAATATCAAATTTTTAGCTAAAATTTTATTTATTATGTAAAATATACACACTTATCTCATTAGATCCAAGTTTCTTTTCATTGTTCATTAATAGTAAAAATTGAGTGTACACCAAATGATTGGTTTAAAATAAATTTAAAGTATTTGTGATTAGTTTATATCTGATTTGTATACCTAATTTCTATATCTATACACCTAAAAGTCATATAAAATTTTCTTTGGAGAAATGGGGTAATTTATGGAAAGCTAAGAAGATTTGACTCAGTTTTCATTGTTCCCTATTGTCTCCTAAACCAAGGATGATTGTCAAACACCATCTGAGCTTGTCCTGTTGGAAAAGATGCTGACCAAGAAGGGTCAGGGGTCAAGAAAAATGCAAAGACATAGTTTCTTTTTAAATTAACATACATACACATGTGTTCTCTACCCTGGTGGAGAATGCACCATGCTCATATCTGTTTGTCACAGCAACACCCCTCCTTTTGCATTTGTGTTTTTCACTCCCCACAGAGTCCTCTTTCTACTCTTAGCCTCTATCAGTGTTTAGGATATAGACTCTGCATGTGATATGTGTTTATCTTTCTGACTCTTGCTTATTTTGATTGACAGAAACAAACCAGGGCCTTTGCAGGACAGAGGATGAAGGGTGAGTGGAAGTATCTGCTTGAAATAACATTGAAAACATACAACCTAAGAAGACAGCTACTTTACAACAACTGAATTATATCTTTGACATTATCATAGTGGTTCATAATCTCCTCCATGGGAGATCCTTGTGTCATGGGAGTTTCTCTTCATTACTTCTCAGTGTCACGAATCCTAAAGGTTTGGATTTTCTATCTTGGTTCTGGTATCACATTGTGTTCTACCAAAAGACCCAAAAAGTAAATGCCAGATTCTGAGGAGAAGGCTTGGGTAAGACTTTGCTATGGGAACTAACTCAAACACTAGATATAATATACAAAAATGGAGGAAGTCCCTGTATATGGTTGAAAGAGGGGAGGAAAAGAGGATTGGAGAACTAAGGACTGAGTACCCAGGTGTGCTTCTTGAACCTTAGAAGTGTCAGTCCCTCCTTGAAGGTAGTCTTGATGTTCAGGTAAACCTTTGTACCCTACTCAGTTCCCACTCACTGGACAGATGAAAGCCAAAGGAGTGAAAGAGTACTCATTCTTTTCCTGCTTTTTCCCCTCCCTCTATCACTCCTTCCCTCCTTCCCTCTTCCTTTCTCACTCTTTTCTTTCTCACTTTCCTTTCTGCCTCCCTCTCTTCCTTCCTCCCTCTCTTTCTCCCTCACTCTCTCCTTTCTTTCTTCCTCTCTTCCTCCCTCCCTTCCTCCTTCTCTTCCTTCCTTCCTTTCTCCTTTTCTCCCTCCCTCCTTCTTTCCCTCCTTCCCTTTCCCCCTTTCTCTGTCTCCTTCCTTTCTTCCCTTCTTTTTGAGACAAGATTTCTAAACAGTCTGAACTAGCCTCACACTGAAGCTCTCTCTGTGCCTGCATCTGAGGTTCTAAGATGTTGGTGTGTACCAGCATACCTGGAACCCATGTCATTTTGAGGGGTTTTATTTATTTGTTTCCTTCATTGGTTTCTTGGTGTTTTAGAGACATGTTTTTACTTATCTGGCCTTGTGGGTCTAATTTGGTTTGGGCACAATGAGAGTGTGAATGAATAAATTAATAGTTTTATATAAAAAAACCAGTTGGCTACAAATACTTCGGTTAGTTTTTGAGTCCTAACTCTATTGCTCTGCATGTCTGTTTTTATGCCCATAGTATGTGATTTTGCATACAGTAGCTTTGTAGATACCTTTAGATTAGATTTTTTTTTTTTTTTTTGCTCAGAGTTATTTTGTCTGTTTGAGGAATTTTGTTATTCTGCATTAATTTCAGGACTATTTTCTGTTGTTCTGAGCATGACTTTGGTAATTTTGATAGGCATCACATTGAATTTTATATCATGTTAGATAGAGTGGACACTTCAGTAATTTTTTTTAATGAAAAAAGTTGGTATGCAATCTATTCTGATCAGGCTTTCCTCTCCCACAAATCCTCTCAGATCCTCCCCTTCCTCATCCACCCACACCTTTTTCTCATTCTTTAGAAAAAAAAACATGAACACGGGACATTTTTTATTAGTTTGTGTCTTCTTGAATTCTTTTCATTAGTGTTTTATAATTTTTGATGCAGAGATGCTTTATTTCATTGACTAGATTTGTTTCTTAGTGTTTAGTGGTATTGCATATAGACTTGTTTGTTTTATTTTCTGGATAATTCACTATTGGTATAAAATATTATTGATTTAACATACTTTGAGGAAAAGACAGTCTCTTCAGTAAGTGACACTGGGGAATTTGAACATCTGTATTTGGAAGAATTAACCTAGATCCTTATCTCTCACTTCACAAAAATCAGCTCAAAGGGTTTAAATGTAAGACTTAATTTATACAAAGAATGTGTAAGGAGCCCAATAATGTAACGATAAAAGAAAATGGACAAAAGTCTAAATAAACATCCTAGAGACTAACAAACGGCAGATGGTACAGGACAAAACGTTCAACTTGGATCATCAAGAAAATGGAACTCAAAACCACAATAACATACATAACCACTTTTATAAAAATATTACAGGTAAGTTCCAGAGGATCCTTACATGCTGTTGGTGGGCATAGAAGTCAGCATCTGTGGTAAACTCTGGAGAAGTTTCTCAAGGAAACTAGATGAGAATTACTGTGTGGTCTTCCTGTCTCACTATGGATATATATACATATACCCAAAGGAAACTAGATCAGTGGCTCTAAGAGATTTCTGCACTCACATTTTTTATGCAGTGCTATTCATAGAAGCTGATAAATGGCCTACCAAGAAATGAGTATATAAGAAAATGTGGCACACACATCTGAGCATCATTTACCCATAGATAGAGGGCATGGCTGAACAGGAAAGACACTGTGCTTAGCGAGAAAGCCAAGCACAGAAAGATAAATACTGTGTGATATCACTGTTGTGTAGAATGCAACAAACACTGTTGTTATAGAAGCATGGAGTGCAGTCCAGGGAGGACACAGTAGAAGAGTAAGATGCAGAGGTTCTGAGCAGGCACAAAGCTACAGAGAGGAAAATTTCAGTTGCACAACATGGTGGCAATGTGTTCAGTATTTCAAATAGCTGGAAAGGAGGGAATTGCATATTTTGAAAAAAGAAATGACAAATGCTTGAAGTGGTAGAATGTTACTTAGCCTGTAATCATTATAGTGTGTGTGTGTGTGTGTGTGTGTGTGTGTGTGTGTGTGTGTGTATAGACATAGACACACTTTTATGGCCATACGAGTAAATGAGTATTGTGTGTCGACTTTTAAAAAAGTGAAGAAATAAAAGACCAGCTACATGAATGGATGTTGGAAGAAGTAAGAATAATTTTTAAAAGTTTAGATTTTTTTTTTTTTATGGTGAGAAAAAGGTATATACTTGGCTGCAGAGGTTCAGCTGTTTCTGTATTGAACACTCAAAAGTTGAGCTTGATAAGGTGGGGGTCAGGAGGTCCCGTAGTGACCTGGAGAGATAGGCAGCTGGACTTAGGTTGTGAGAGAAGCCACTTCTGCTCAGGGATACTGCCACAGACACAGGGGCCTCCCTCCCTCCCAGGCAGCCCCAACTCTACCCACTTTTGTTTCTCTTCTCTTTTGTTAAGTTAGTGGAATAAACTGATAATTAAGCAATTAAACATCAAAGGGAGGCTCTGACAGCCCTGGAACTTGTTCAAAAAACCTAGTAAGGAAGCTACTGTGAAGATAAAGGCCTGCCAAGCTGAGACCACCTTGTAGTGGGTGCTCAGGTCCAAGGAGGCCAAGGCTCCGCATATCCCAGGGCTGATGTCAGGGTTGCTCTAGTGTGGTGGTATGAACAGGATCAACTGTCCCCTGACCTTCCTAGGGCTTGGTTTTCTAGATCCAGCATCTTCACAGTTGCAAGAGTGTGCTAGCGTGGAGACATGCGTCTCAGGGTGGTGTGTGAACAATTGTGTTGGGTGGGGAGGGGGATTGGGCTGTGGTGGTAGGCTCTAAAACTCTCTTCCTGCTGTGTCATTTGTTATCAAAGCACTGAGATCATAGATGCTTAAAGTGGCTAAGTCAGTAAAAACACCATTAAACACTCCGAACCAAACACCTGTTTGTTAGAAACATTCTGTGGACCAAGAATACTGCGACACAGAAAACAAATGTGGTCACTCAGATCATTTTTAGCATAGTTTTCACCTGTGCCAACCTGCACATACTGCTCGCCTGCTCAGAACCCCAAGGTGACCCCATATGATGAGTGGACTAGGAACGGAGTAAGAAGTGGGGAGTTGGCAGGGTGGGGTGGACCAGATGGAAGAGGCGATGGATCTAACAGGACATCTCCCCACAGCACCAGTCAGAAAAGCCTGGAGAAATCTGGGCAGACCATTGCTAGATGTAAGATATTGTTAAATGAGTTTTGAAAGACAGGCAGGTAAAATCTTGTTTTAAAATTGTCAGCCAATGAAAATAATTTTAAGTGTTAACGGGCCAAATCAAACATGTCTGTGGGCTGAATTTGTGCCTCTAGGGTCACTAGTTTGCTAGTGAGGGGTGGAGCATAAAACAACCTCTTTACCAGAGCCTCTTCCTGTCTGCACAGATTTAACCTCTGAAACATCTCTGCTTTGGCTCAGCCCCTCTCCAAACACACAGATTCTGGGGTTCAGATCTGGTGAATTCTTATTTACCAGACCCAGCACTTTTAGCACACTTGTTTTGTTTTTTTTTTCCCACTCTGTAAAACGGTAAACTCCTGCTCCTACCAGACCCAGCTCAGAGTTACCTTCCTTGAGACTCTTTCCTTTTCCTCCCATGCAGAGATAATTTCACCTACTTCAGATGCTAAATGGGCTGAGGCAGATGTGCTCACCATCAGGCACACCATGTTACATGGTCAAGCTTTAACAAGTCTGGCTTCTGCACTGACTTGGAGACCTCTTGAGGCAGGGGTAGGGGTTTGCCTGTCTGTATTTTACATCCTTCCCATCCTTCATGGGGCTTTCTAAAATGTGCTCTGGACCTGGATGGGAGAGCAACCTAGTACAGATCAGGTGCTTAGGCTCCAGAAACTGGACTGAAGTCATGGCTCTACCATTCACGTGTCCACTGCTCACTAACTTCACCTGCAGAATAGGGGTGAGCTCAAAGGAACTATGTCCATGAAAGCAGAGTTTTTTGTTTGTTTGTTTAGGACAGAGTTTTGATATGTATCTCAAGTTGCTCTTGAACTCATTCTGTATCCTAAGGTGGTTTTGAGCTTGTGGTAATGTTCCTGTCTCAGTCTCCTGAGTGCTGAGATTATCGATGTGTTCCACTGTGTCTGGTCCTGTGAAATAATTCTGATGACCAAAAAATGAATACCCAAACAGACCGAAGGGGAAACCCCATTTCCAGTGTGAATAGGGTATCTTAGCTTTCTAGGCTGTCCTTTAAAACTGTGCTGGTTTGAATATGCTTGGCCCAGGGAGTGGCACTATTAATAGGTATGGCCTTATTGGAGTAGGTGTGGCCTTGTTGGAATAGGTGTGGCCTTGTTGAAGGAAGTATACCATTGTGGGGTGGGCTTTGAGACCTTCCTCCTAGCCATATAGGAGACAGTCTGCTCCTGGCTTCCTTTGGATGAAGATGCAAAACTCTCAGCTCCTCCAGCACCATGCCTGCCTGGATGTGCTGTGAGTCCTGCCTTGATAATAATGAACTGAACCTCTGAACTGTAAGCCAGCCCCAATTAAATGTTGTTCTTTATAAGAGTTGCCTTGGTCATGGTATCTCTTCACAGCAATGGAAATCCTAAGACAAGAACTTAGAGATAGCCCTATACTGAGAGTTTATCTCCACACTGCATAAAACTTGGGCTCTAGGCATAAACTCTCTAGTGGAACAGGAGCTCCTCAGGTAGAATCTGTCCTTCTCTACCCCAAACCCTCTCTTCTTTCTGCCCAAACACAACTATGTCCAGAGCTTTATACAACTCTCATGTAAAATCTGGAATTCTTTGTTCTATTTGGTAGCACTAAAGCCTTAAACTGAGACCTAACCTCTAATTTGACCTTCATAACAGTTTGCTGAAATGGCACAGGTTCTAACAGTTGTTAAGATGAGCTATCAGAGGCCCAGCAGTGGCGTGTGGTATTTTTGTTCTGCCACTTAGTAGAGCAAGTGATGAGGCTGGGTCCAGGCTGCACTTTTACCTTCTTTGTCAGCCACTCACAATGAGCAGGTGTCCAGTGGCCTTTCCCCTCACACTCACGTTGTTGTGTGGAGAGCTGAGCCATGGTGCAGACTCTTAGAACATTGCATGTTTGCAAGCATGAGTCACCAGGAGAGCAGCCTTGCTGCGTTGAGAATGTGTTAAATTCCCATGGATATCATCATGCTGTGCCCTAAACCTAACCATGTTTGCAAGCATGAGTCACTAAAAGAGCAGACTTGCTACATGAAGAATGTATAAAATTACCATGGATACCGTAATGTTGTTCCTCAAGTTGTAGCAAAGTCAGTAGAGGCTTGGTTCCTCCTAGTTCAGGAAGGAAGAAGTGCAAGTCAAGGGCAAACTCCTGCTGTAGGCTCTTAGGAAATATCCTTCTCAGGCCTCCCATACCTGGCATTGGTGACTATCGGGAACCCTGCCTACCTAGGGTGTACCCCAGCCTGGTGACTATCGGGATCCCTGCCTACCTAGGGTGTACCCCAGCCTGGTGACTATTGGGATCTCTGCCTATCTAGGGTGTACCCCAGCCTGGTGACTATCGGGAACCCTGCCTACCTAGGGTGTACCCCAGCCTAGTGACTATTGGGATCTCTGCCTATCTAGGGTGTACCCCAGACTGGTGACTGTTCGGATCCCTGCCTATCTAGGGTGCACCCCAGTCTCTAATTCAACCTTCACAGAATTCTCTAGATATCAAATTATCTTATCCCCTAAAGCTACTTATCATTATAAATCTAGGGCCCTCCTAACCCAGTATGATCTACCTTGAAGATCCTTGATTTCAATACATCTTCAAGGATCTTTCCTGCAATTTTGTCTTTACAATACATTGGTCATCTCTAGGTGGGATTATTCGTCTCTCTTCCTCTCTTCTTGTTTCTCTCTTTCCTTTCTCCTTTACCTTTATCTTTCCTCTTCCTTCCCTTCTGCTCCGTTTCCCTCCCCCTCAGTTCGTCTTCTCTTTCCCTCTCCTCTCCTCCCTTCTTCCCTTCTCCACTCTCTCTCTCTTCTTTATGTTCCCTTCCTCCTTCCCTCTCCACCTCCTTTTCCTTTCCTCTTTCCTTCTTCTGAAGCTTTAACTTACTGGAGAACTCCACAGAAGACCTGTGTTGGGAGCCGCAGTGAGCATGTCAACATTCTCCATTACAAGATGGCGCGGTCATCCTGTCCTCCCACTAGTAAACAACTGACTGCACAGGTCCAAAAGGCAGAAAGCACACCAAAGTCACTGCCCATCCCGGGGCATAATATGGGGTGATGAGTGAACAGCCAATCAGAAGTGAACACGCCACTCTAGGGTACATATAGCAGTGCCTTTCCCGGGCTTTGGGTCTTTCTGCTTCTGCTTATACAAGAAGTAAAGCCTCGTTGTAGTAACCACCCAAACACTGCCTCAAGTGTCCTTTTTCGCAGGCGAAGGGGACACGGAGGGGCTCGGAACAGACCTGCTTCCCTTGGAGTGAGAGTCTGTGCCTCTGTTGGTCTGGATGGATGCTTGGTAATGTAGGGGAAAATCTTGCCAGCATTCCTGCTGTGTAGGTCACTGCTCCCACAGAGACTGCACTTGCTTTGTATAGCAGCTTCTGTGGAGGGGAAAGCCATCCACCCCAGACTCTGGACTCCTAGAACCACAGAATTTAAAATGAGACCCACACTATTGAAGCAACTCAGCAGTGATCAGTGAAGGTGGGTGCTGGTCCCTAGCCCCCCACCCCAAAAATGGTGGTTGCTGATGGAGGCTGGAGGCTGGAGGCTGGGAATGAGCCTGCTTTTCATGGCCATTCCTGGAATTCATCCCATTTTGATGAGTGGGCAGGACCTTACTCCACTGGAGTATGAGTAACAGGAACACTTTTGTGTGAGGAGTCCTCAGGAGCCTCAGACTGCTACAGTCCACTGAGCACTGTTCCTGTGATTGCTTGAGAAGTTAGGTTATGTAGTGGTTGAAACCTCAGATTTGGAGTTAAAGTAGCAGCTCTGCCCTGATTGGGTAGCCCCTGGCTGGGTGCTCTGCCTCTAATGGGGTGGCCACTGGCAGGGTGCTCACTGGTCTTCTGGTCCCTGTTCTTGTGTTTTAGTAGTACAAGGAACAGCAGAACTCACTAAGCAGGATTGGGACAACTGAGGGCAAACTGAAGAATTCGCTAAAACATAATTCTTCCCTTTAAAGTGTATCATTCTTCCTCATAGCCTCACAAAAGTTAAGAATAAAAACACTGGCAGAAGTGGTGTTAATTTCTTCACTAACTCTGTTTCAAATGCCTCCTGATGAAGGATGGGAGAACTTGAGCACACATGAATCTATTGCCTTGTCTCCAACTCTCTTGAATTGTTATTACATCTTTAGTTGGATGTCATTGTCATTTAGCTTACTTTGTTCTTGGGATGCTGATGTCACAGCAGCCGAGTAGACTCAGTGATAAGAAGGCTGTCCACTGAAGTTCTGCATTCTCCAGTTTCTTGTTTTGCTCTAACTGGTGGGATGTTTTGCTTTGTTTCATTTTCTGAAACAAGTTCTCTTTATGCCTTTCAGGTTGGCCTTGAACTCACGATCACCTATCTCAGCCTTCCACTTTCTGGGATTACAGTCGTGTTCCTCCCTACCTGGCCTGGAAGCTGTGCAGTTACACTTTTGTTTCAGATAAATTCAGGAGTACCATTGCCCCTGTAGTGGTCACTGGTGTCACAGAATGTTCTAGAACTATAGATCCTTCTCATGCCTATGTGAGTATTGCTTCATATTTTTTTCATGTTCACTGTGAAATGATAAGTGTTGTGGTACATCAATTTTTTTTGGCTTATAGAGTGAAATGCTTTCTTTGTGCTGAAACCCTGTAAGGTATAAGGTATGTGCTACAGCGGTTTACTTATGTCAGCTCTTCTTTGAATGGAATGTGTGTTCTCATTCTATGGACTCAGTTCTGTCTGATGGTAGGAATTTTTCTTCTAATGTATTTAGAAGAATATGTAATTCTTTTTCCCGGTGGTTTTGTTGGATTCTGTGTTACAGCTACATCAATTATCGTCCCACTGGTTTGTCTTTGCTCTGCCCGATCACCTAAAACCTGACTCTAAATACTTTGATCTCAAAGCCTTATCTTTGTATTTCAACTGTAATTATGTCAACATTCCCTTTTGTGTTAGGAAATCAATTTCCAACTCTATTTTATTCTTCAGTGGCTCTGACCCTGAGCACTGATTCTTTTTTTAGGCCAGAATGATATCTTCTTGCCATAGTATCCTTGATGTATAATGAAGTATACCACCGGCAAGAGTCACTTCTTCAGTGGGCAGAGCCATCATGCCTGCGTATACTCTCAGCACACCCTCTGTATGCCACGAGAAAACTATCAGCCCACCCCAGCAAACTTTGGACCATCCTTTATTTATCCTTTGCCTACAGTCAGCATACCTCAGCACAACCTCAGCACATCCCCTTGCACAATACCCTCTGCCCACCCTTTGCATGCCCTTTGCACACCCTCTACACACCTTCTGCCCAGCCTCTGTGTGTCCTCTGCATACCCTCTGCACATCCTCTTTGCACACCCTCTGTACACACATTGTGCACACTCTATATACACCCTGAGCACACTCTGTGCATACCCTGTGCACACTCTGTGCACACCCTCTGCACACTCCATACACAGTCTATACACACCCTCTTCACACTCTATACAATCTCTGTACACCCTCTGCACACCCTCATCAATGGTCGTGCAGATCATGGTGGAGAAGAGGCCACCAGCATCTTAGGTGTAGAGCTGCATGGGATCTGAGTTCTCTAGCTGCGTGTTTCTCTTGGCTTCTGATTTCTGTGTTGGGGGCCACAATCTCAATGCTTTAGGAACGCAGTGAAAGCACAGAACAAGGGAACCCCATCTTAACATCTCACCTCATTCTGTGTAGATTGCTCAAGACTGCTGTGATCCAAAATGTTTTATCTCTTACTTTCTGAATTCTGGTAGGTACCAGAAAGATCCTAAACTCTAAGCAATGCCACCAAGGCAGGAAGTACCTCATCAGCTTTGCTCAGACATTCATGAATATGATGGTTAACCTTGATCATCTTCTTGATTGGACTGAGAGGTGCCCAGGAGGTTAGTAAAGCACACAGATGTCTGAATTTTCTAGAGAGGATCAAGTAGGTTCATGACCTGGGAGGAATAAAGGGTGAGAGAGGAGAAGGCCTGAACAAAGCCTTCTGTGCAGAGGGAATCTTCTCTGGCTCCCAAACAGCATGATGTTCATTACCTCAAGCACCATGCCCCGAGCCTTGAAGAACCTGGGACCATGAGCCAAAATAGCACCTCTCTCCTATCTCAAGTGTGCTGAGATTCAGTAAAGCTGCTGTGGCTGGGACTCTGTGCATTGTGATGTGCCTTGAAATCTGGTTCCTTTCTGTTTTCCTAGTATTCCATTTCACAAGTTACACAGAAGACCACCTGGATGTCTGGACTATGGTACTCTATCCCACTGGCACATGACCTTTCTGTAGATGAGCCTGTTTTTAATTCTTTTCTTTCTTTTTTTTTTTTTTTTGAGTTCTCCCTCCCTTTCTTCCTCCCTCCCTCTTTTCCTCTGTCTCTCGTCTTGTTTCTTCTGCCTCCCACTCTGTACTTTGGATTCACCCCTCACTGTTCTGAGGGATAATTCAGCTTACCAAATATCTATTACAACACACTTCCCATTGAAGGTGATGCCCAGATGAGAGCCGGCCCATCATGACCCTTCATGGGAGGAGTAAAAATACCAAGGAAAGAATTTTCTCCAGCATTCAAACATTCCACATTACAACACGAGAATGGGATGTTCAAGAAGGTGAAAAGAAAATATGTCTAAGCAAAAGGTTCAGGCAGTAAGCCCTAGACAGGAAACCCAGGAATCTGGTTTATCTGGGAAGCCTTGGAGGCTGCTTATGTAATATTCTCATGCCTTTTGCAGGTAGAGGTATAATTGTTCCATTATGTTTTCCTGTGAAGTGTGAAAACTCTCTTTACCAATCCTCTTAAATTAGTTAAATATAATATTCAGCGAGACAGGAGACAGAGCAATGTTAATTGAAAGTGGAGAGGTGTTTATAGGTTGATGCGGTGCAGCCAACTGTGACTAAAATTAATGTCTGGGGGTTCCTGAAACTGCGGGATGCCCTCAAGTTTACCCTGCATTTCCAATAACAAATCCCAGCACCCAGAGAGTCTTGTTCAGTGCATCACGATTCCAGCCTTGGAGAAGATTTCTTTAAAATAGGTCTGAGAATTTTAATTACATTCCATTTGTAAATTTCTTTTTGCCTCATAAGGATTTGAGGACAATAGGAAATTTTTTTGAAAGTTCAGCTTACAGCAAGTGAGCTATTGGTAAACTGGTTGCTCAGCCTGCTTGCGACTACCTGAGTTCCTCCGTGCTGGGCCTGCTCTCTTCCCGGCCAAACCACAGTTGGATTCCTTTAGATTGTAGTAAAATGGAACTCATAGGACAAAGACTGGTCAAAGGGCTTGATTCTGCCTTTTCGTTAGTCATTGACACTGACAAGCAGTTCTCTATGCTGTTGCTGCTTGGCAGGAAGTTCCTCGACTGTGTGAACAGCTCTAGGATTCATTACTCACTTAGCTGAGAGAGTAAGAGTCAGGTCTGTAGCCAGAGACCCCTGTCTGAGCCCGTCTAGCAGAGCATGACCAAAGATGGTCAGTCATCTCTGAAGCGTGAGCAGACCTATTCTCAGTCCTTTCTTTTTGTTTTGCTAGAACAGAAATTATGGGGCTATGCTGGCTTCCAATCATGTTTGTTTATGTCAGATCCACAGCTTAATGGTTGTGACTCTTCTTTAAAAAATAGCCTTGCTAGTCTGGAGGACACAAAGGAGTAGCCCAGGAAATGGAGAGGTGGTTTTTGTTCTTCCTCTGCTGGGTGGATGTATTTGAAGCTTGGATTTGAAGAGAAAGCAGAGCTATTAGCATAGCTTGCTTAGGATCAGTAGCTAAAAAGCACTGTTGTTATACCATTTATTTCCCATAGACAAGCATATAGTGATGTCCTGTGCCTAGTGGGATATTGTGCCCAAAGGTACTGAGGCTACATCCCTCCAGCTTTGCACTGACTTTAGTTTTATGCTTAGAACAAGGGCATTCTTTCCCTCTGGGTGGGCTGATAGACAAACAGGTTACTGATTCAATCCACTTTGGGTCATTATATCAGCCAGACTTCTATTTCTGAAGTGTTTTTATACTTTATACTCCAAAGTATTCTCCTGTCTACATTTAATTCATCCCCTCGCCATATTTCTCATCTGTAGCAGTACAACTCTAAGGTCATAGCCAGCTTCTCTTCACTCAACAGCATTGGGTGGTAGAGCCTAGACAATTGTCCTTTGAAAACTCCTTTCGTATAAGAGAACGAGCCATCTAGATTGCCTCAAGAGATATCAAGAAGAAATCCTTCACCTGCTGTTGTTTTTATCAACATGAAGGACCAAATATTTATTTAGCTTCCTGTGTCCCAGGCCAACCCACAGGCTTCTTACTTTACCCTATACTCCCAGGCCATTGCTGTAACCAGTTCTCAGCAGAGCAGCCAATATCTTTTCTTGTGTTTTCTCTGAGCACTGGGCAGGCCACCACTCAGGGTCACTCTGTACTTATGCTTAACATGGCTGTTTCTTGGAGTTAGACTTAATGTCTTAACTCAAATGATGACAAAGATCACAAGGACAGAAGCGTTGCTAATGTCTTCTATGTTCCCCTATTCCAGATGTCCTTTAAGTTATCTTGGACAGGCTGTTTGCGCTGGCATGTTTAAGAATTCAATCTGTTTCTTGTCCTCGTGTATCAAAAGAATATTCTGGGGCCATCTCAAAGGTCTTCTCAGTAGTTACTCTGTTTCAGTTATGTGGAAGACATCTGTTTATCACTTATCCTTCAGGGTCTTAGCTATCCCATCTCTTACTCCAGGAATGTATTGGTGAATGGAAAGGGTTTTCAAAATTATTTTTGCTAATACCTTCTCTACTGCAGGTATATACCCTACTTCTAGTACATTGTTCCCAAAGGCCTGCCTCTGTTTGAAATTAGACATGGTATGAGAGGAGACTGTCCAAAAGATAGTCATAATTAGAAAGAGAGAGAGAGAGTTGGAAACTTGAGATCACAAGACAAAGAGGTGAACCTAGAAGAATGTTAAGTCCTTGTTCTTCAAATGTGATAGGTATGTCTTGGGGTGAATAATGTGTCCATTTCTCTGGTTGGCAGAGGGTAGACATTCTACATAAACCTTTTGAAGGCTGCATTCCTGTCTAGGGTGGAGAGTGGTTAAGAATGAGAAACAAAGCCTGGATGTCCCATGGGTGGTTAAAGGAACCTTCTGAAATCTGTGCCTATGGTAGTTCATCTTGATTGTTAACTTGATTGGGTTGACATTAGTAAATGCCATCATGCATCTATAAGGGTATTTCCAGAGATGATAAGCTTATGAGTCTATGACTTTATTAACAATTTAATTTCTTGATGCATTTTGAGTTTGAATAGATTACAAAAACAAAGAACCCTTTAGAAGGTAGAGCCTGATTGGAGGCAGCAGCTCATTGGGTACATGTCATTGGGATGTATAATTTTTCCCTGGTTGCTTCTTGTTGCACCACTCTTCTGCTTCCTGTCTGTTGTGTTGTGATTTGTGCCAATGGACTGAAATCTCTGATACTGTGAGCAAAATTAATCTTCTATTCATTAAGTTGTTCTTCTATGTATTTGTTCACAACTATGACAAAAGTAGCTAATGTAGGGTTAAACCTGTATCTCTAGTTTTCCACTCTCACTGTCTTCTAATCCTTTATTCAGCTGAGATCCAGTTACACCCATCTTCCCTAAATGGGAAGCATCTTTTCACAGCTCCTGGAGCACATCAGCCAGTGACTTGCTTTCTTCTTCTTTCTTACTACAATTTTATCTCATATTTACTCTAGCTCCCTGCAAGACCATCTCATATATTTCTTATGGTGTTTGAATATAAGAGTTTATTTAAATATAGTTGTTACTATATCAAAAACTCTATAGAGGTTTTGGTATTGTGAAGACAGAAGTGACTGATTCTGACTCAAACCCTCATCTTCTCCAATCTTGATGAGCTGAAATTCCCTCCTGTTTTCCTGTAGGCATGGCCAGTCCTAGTCCCTGAGCCGCTCTGATTAGACAAGGGGCCTCCATTTGGAGACAAGCCACTAGATGGAGTCTTGCTACCATGAAGGTGCCTAACTGGCAATCTAGAATCTCTGCATGCCCTGAGCCAAGTGCTCTTTCAACTTTTAGTCATGGCTGCATGATTGCAATGGTGACTTCTTTCCCTTTGGCTCTTCTTCATATCTGTTCCCTGAAATCCAATGAAAAAAAGCCACCTCCTTCCCATACACTTCATCCCTGCCTTCATGCCTGTTCCAAAACACTATCTGAAGTCTTCTGATAATGAAAGACCACCCTAAATGCCAGATCTCTGCTTTTCTGGGAGCATTTGAGAATTTTATTTTTTTAAAAAAAGATTGATTTATTTTATGTATGTGATTACACTGTAGCCATCTTCAGACACACCAGAAGAAGGCATCAGATCCCATTACAGATGGTTATGAGCCACCATGTGGTTGCTGGGAATTGAACTCAGGACCTCTGGAAGAGCAGTCACTTGAGCCAGAGAATTTTTTTTTTTAGTTTTATCTCCCTTACCCTACACAGGCAGCCTTGAGTGATGCAATGTCTAACTTAGACTCTGCTATCTGTGAGTAGGCTTACTACCCTTTATTTGGTATTCTGGGTCCCAAGGAAATCAAGGAGAAACTGCTGCAAGGGTACAAGTGAGCATGAGAAAGATCTAGTTTCAAATCCCATAATATAAACTAGTTTTATGGCCTCAAGCCCCAGTTTCCTTACCTATAGAGTAGAACTAGCATCTGTGCAAGATATAGCCTCAATGTAGTGATGAAATGATGTAATACATTCAGCATTAAGGTCACAGGAGGGAGGATGATGATGGCGTTAATGACAATGATGGTGGAGGCAGTGATGATTGTGATTGTGGTGGTGATGATGCTGATGTTGATGGTGACAGTGATGACAGGGGTGGAATTGGTAGTGATGATAATTGTGGTGGTAGTGATAATGATGATGATGGTGGTGGTGGTGGTGATGGTGACAGTGATGATGATTGTGGTAGTGATGATGACGATGTTCATGGTGGTGGTGAGAGTGATAATGATGGTGGCAGTCATGATAGTGGTGGTGGCGGATGATGACGGTGGTAGTGATCATGGTGGTGGTTGTGGTAGTGGTGGGGATGATGATGGTAGTTATAATGACAGTGATGATGATGATGATGGTGATGGTGATGATGGTGGTGATGATAATGAATGATAATAAGGTATACTCTTATTACCCAGCTTCCTTTGACCACTTGTTCTCCATGTGCCATACTGATTTTTGCTTATTTCTTTTCTGCCTTTTCTATACCTATTCCTCTGTTTTTCCTATTGTCCTTGGGTCAGCTGCCCTAATTTAAAACATGCCTCCGTCACCTCAGGTACATTACAGCCTGTGGTCTCCCAGGTTGATTCTGACCCTACTGCAGGTGCACAGGTTCACCTGCTGCTCAAGGCCAGGGCCATTTCCTGTTCACAGCTGCTCCTCGCTGCCACTCTGACATGTTTGTATCTCCTTGTATATCTGATGCTGCTTCTCAGGCATTGCAATGGGGAAAACTCAAGGTCAGAGAAAACAAACACATAAAATCAATTTTACCTTGGGAACTAACTCTTCTACAGAGCAGCTGTCTGATAGTCATCGCCTTAGCCCTGGCTCAGTGCTCAGCGCAATGGCACTGCTGTGAGGACGGCTGCTCCCAGGATCCGTGCAGGGGAACACAGCACAAACAAACCCATCCACCAGAGAGTTTGTGCACATGCATATCCGTATGCACTCACGCAAGGAATGGCTTTCATCCCCACCCCCTTCTCCCTTGTTCTCTGCCTTGCTCTGTGTTTTCCTTTCTCTCCTCTGCCCTGATTTTCTGAGCCGTCTCTCTGGTTTTTCTCTGTTTCTTCCCTGTCTCTCCTGAGCTTTCCCCTTGACCTCTTCTCTCCAGATCTCTCTGTTTTTTTTTCTTTACTTCTCTGCTCTTGAGTACATTCTTTATCTCCCCCTCCCCTCTTCTCTGGTCTTTGTTTTTTCTTCATTCCTCTCTGTCACAGACTGTCTCCTGAGGATAGTAGCTGTTTCTTTTTCAACAACTATCATGATTTTTTTTTAAGTGCAAAGGGTCCTGGATTTTCTGGCCTAAAACTGTTGTGTTCTGATTTGGCTTAGCTACACTGGGCAATGTGTGTGTGTGTGTAGTTGTGTGTGAAGCCACAGATTGGAGGGAACAGATTTGCGTCTTGCAGAGAGGGACAGACATGTCCAAGAGTGTTTTGGCATGGTGTGGGGGACTTGGACACATGGGGGAGCTGAGTGTGGATGGCTGCCTTCTGGTCTTGCCTCATGCACGTCAGTCTGCATATCCAGCCATCTTCTTGCTTGTGGAAGCTACTGAGAGTCCTTACTAAAAATGCTGCCTCAAAATTTACTTTATTTCAAGGATGAGGTAGGATAGTATGGACTTTGAAAGCTGAATCTTTTAAACAGTTGTTTAATCTTTATGTGCCTGTCTTTGTCCCTTTTCATCATTTGAGAAATCCTACTAGCATGGCTATTGATAATGTATCCTGTGTTCACACTTAATTTTAGAATCTGTGCTTTGTTTGTTTGAATAATCTCTATGTGTGTGTGCATGTTTGTGTGTGTATCATATATATACATATTTATATATATTACACACACATACACACACATATAATATATATAATAGATAAGTACATATAATTGTTTGGGTCTGTTTTTATAGTGTTGGGAATTTTATTTAGAAGTAATATGTCCTCTAGGAGTACTACTGTTGAGCTGGGGAGATTACTCAATTGGGAGGTGCTTGTCATGTAAGCATGAAGATTGAGTCTGAGCCCTGGCACCCACATAAACAAAGTAAAGCCAGTGTTGCAGAACACAGCTATAGCCAGTGCTGGGAAGAGGAAGATCCCAGTGACTGCTGGCCAGCCAGTTTAATGAAATTTATGTGCTGTAGCTTCAATGAGAGAGTGTCTGTCTGAAAATACTGGGTGGAGAAGAATAGAAAAAGACTCTCACCATTGACTTCTGGCTTCCACACAGACTCTCACACATGTACTGTGTTCACACACACACACACACACACACACACACACACACACACACACAGAGTGAAACTATCTTTGCAAAGGCCACTTCATCACCAAAAAGGAGGGGAGCCATGTAAACATGCCTGTTGGAACTTCCTAAAGGTATATTCCCATGTTAATGACAGTCCTTTCTCAAGAGAGGCTGGCAAGCACAAAGAAATCAATCAGCCACACAGCCAGGCTTGATACTCAGTGGACCTGTGTTCAAGCTGCAGCCTTCTCCAAGTTGGTGCTAACTGGAACTTTCTTCACAGGAGACTGGCCCTGGTTTGCCACCTTTTTTGACCTGATTAAAGAAAAGGATCAAAAGGGAGCTAAGCTCCCTGGTTGGAACACTTATCGCTATACTATTGGAAATGAGCTTGGGTCTCTGATACTCAGAGGCTACAAGCCGGCAAAGTTTGTTAAAGGATGAGAGCTCCAGTGACCTTACACTCTAGGCACTTCCTGTCTTTCACACTAACCACTTATCTCCCCACATCTTCTTTATGGCCCTGAACCCTGGATACTTTGAGAACTGTGCATGTCCAGATCCCACCACAAACATGGCAGAGGACTTTTAATTAATTCTTCTGCTGGGACCTGTTGCAGATTATGGCAAAGAACTGCTTTTGTTTTTGAAGTGAAGGCAACACAAAATAAGAGCTCTCTAATAATATTGAAATGCTGGGTTCCTTGAACAATAATCTTATCAACTGAAATATAAAGGGAGAGGTGGGGCCACGTGCCCATCGATACAGCATTTTGATGCCCTGTGTGTTCAGTTTCCTCCCACTTGCCTCATCATGCTTCTGTCAGTGGGGAAAGTGGGCCTAGCTTAGTGCAGCCTGGATCTGCTCCAAAGAACGAGTAAGTAATGTTCAAGCCTGGATGTGGATGGTCCTGTACTGAGCCTCCCACCCCATCCCATTTCAAGGCTGCCAGGCATGGATGGAACTCAGTATGTGGCAGGTGGTGTAATGGATGGTTTATTCAATGCATTAGTTCATTTCAGCTTTCCTGAAGCTCTAAGAAGGCATCCTCTTGTACTCTGTTTAAGCCGAGGAAGCAAATGTACAGAGACGGCAGTGGGAACAGGGCAGAGCTGAAATATAAAGGTTCACTCCCTAAGCACAAATTCCAAACTCCTAACTACTGCACCATATATACCCTCCCCCAACCTGTTGTAGTATGTTGTAATGACACAGTGTAGTTATCCAGAGAAACACACCACACCACACACTTATGAACACACACACACACACACACACACACACACACACACACACACACACACATCTTTAATATAAAGTTTCCCCAACAGGCTTATGTGTTTCAAAGTGTGATCCTTGGCTGATAATGCAGTTTTTATAAATTGTGGAAGCTTTGGGAGGTGAGACATAGCTGTCAGTCACTAGGAACAGGTCTCTAGGGACTATTCTCTCTGGCCACTTCCTGTCACTCTCTGCTTCCTGCCATGGTTGCAAGACTTGAGGTTCTTCACTATATCTTCCCCATCATGATGTCCCAGCCAGGTCTGGCCACTATATAGACAGTAAGATATATATATATATATATATATATATATATATATATATATATATATCTCCTAGATTAATAAATCACTTAAATCTATTATAAAGAATTGACTCATTTGTTATGGGCCATGTGAAGTTCTACAATCTGCTGTCTACGGCTAAGGAAACTCAAGAGAGCTGGTGGTATAGTTTGAAGAGCTGAGAGTCAGAGGACCAATAATACTTCAGTTCAGTTTAAAATACCTGAGAACCAGGAATGATGAGGGAGAAGGAGGTGTACCAGCTCATAAAGTCAGATAGGTGGCAAACCTAGTCTTTTTGCCTTTTACTCTGTTTGTGTGTTCTGTCTTCTCTGGGTTGGGTGTTGCCAAGACAAGCTGGGCTTCTGCTCCCTTCTGCCCATTAATTCTCATGCTAATTACACAGATATGCTTGTGGATAATGGGTAAACATCTTTCCTGACATCCTACACTTTGTCAGATGGACTTCAATAGTTCAGATCTGGAATGTTTCCCCAAATGCTCATGTGTTAGAGTTTGGTCCCAGCTTGGTGTGACTGGGAGGTGTTAGAACTTCTCAGAAGCAGGGTCACTTAGAAAGTTTTTTTTAGGTCACTGGGGCAGGCTATGAAGAGAATTGTGGGAGCTCCACTCTTCCTTTCTCCCTTTTCCTGACTGGCAGAGGTGAATGGCTCTCTCTGTCACACATTCCCACCACAACACACTGCCTCATCACAGGCCAAAACCTCAGTGAGGCTGCTCATGCTCATGACTTGGAACCTGCAAGAATGTGGATCACATAGGACATTTTCTTTATAGTTGATTATGTCAAGTATTTGATACAGTCACACAGAGCTGGCTACTACACTCTTGCACTCTTGCATATGGCAGACTCTTAACCCCCTCCCCTCCCATGCATTTATGAATTGAGTGACCTATTAAAATGTGGCTCTGAAGGTCAGGCTGGAGGTACATCCTGAAAGTGTGCATTTATAAAATACTACTGGGAACACTGCTGATGCAAAGTATACTTTAGGCAACTAGATACAGAATACTGATCTCTATAGACAAGAATGGAGGCGATACAATAAGTGTCTAGGTCTCTTAATAATGGTTCAGTTCAATATACAAGTCCATTATAAAATTCTGAGGCTACCTCTGACATCCCGTGCACAGATTCACTGTGGAATTGTCATCTGATGACCATCTTCAAGGCCGTAAATATCCCTGATGTCCTAAGACACTATACGAGTACCATCATGGAACAGCAGAGTTTTTCTATCCCTCACTCCAGAATACCAGGGATTCTTTCTCTCCCTAGCCTATGTCTCCTTTCTGAGCCTTGTCAGAAGCTAGGGTGTCCAGTGATGGTTACAGGACTCTAACAATGAGTACATGGCCATCTGAGTCTAATTCACCCTCTGGTTCCCACATGGGGTTAATGCGGTCTCGTTGTGGCTACCAGGGTCTTTTGCTCCCCACACATACAAAAAGAATTCTGCATCCTTCCTCTCTCTCCTGCTAGCCCTGCAGGCCTGTGGTGGTGTACCGAGTCGGCAAAGCCAGCACAGCAGCCTCTGCCGCTGTGCAGAGAGGCGAGAAGGTCAGGGGTGTCTATGGGAAGGAGGCGATGCCTTCCAGGGACATTAATTTTTCAGTTTGTGTGTTCAGATGCGTGGCAGCTTAAGGCTGACAGGCTGGATTGCAGGCTTCTGTCAGGCTCAGAGCTGAAGGATGGCTCTGGGTCTAGAATGTAATTTAGTTTCAAGCAGGCTCCTCTGGCTGGCTGCTGAGGCCAGCAGTGGTAGGCAGGCAAGCAGGTAGAAAAACAACACTAATGGGGCTCCCTACTACTAGGGATATTGCACAAGCTTTCACTGGGGGAGTCATCACCACTTTCTAAGAGGTAGTCAGCATCACCCCCAAACTGGAAATGAGAAAGCTGAGGCTTGGGTAGGTCATCAACATGCTGTCTAACTGTGCTCACTCCATTAGTAAATATTGATGAGAATTTACTTTATCCCAGGAAGCATAGCAGTCACTGGAGACCCAGTGCCTTAGTGCTGCAAATAGTTTTAGTCTACTGTGTTATGATATATGATTTTTGAAATTTTAATTTTTATGTAGTGTGTGTGTGTGTGTGCGCGCGTGTGTATGTGTGTGTTAGTGTTTAATTGCTGTGAAGAGACACCTTGACCAAGGCAACTCATATAAAAAACATTTAATTGTGGCTGGCTTACACTTTCAGGTGTTTAGTTCACTGCTTTCATGGCAGGAAGCATAGCAGCGTGCAGGCAGACATGGTGCTAAAGGAGCAGAGAGTTCTCCATCTTGATCTGAAGACAGCTAGGAGGAGACTACTTCTACACTGGGCCGAGCTTGAGCACAAAAGATCCCAAAGCTCACCTGCACAGTGACACACTTCCTCTAAAAAGGTCACATCTCCTAATAGTGCAAGCATTCAAACACATGGATCTATGGGGGTCAAGCCTATACCACAGTCTCTCTGTGTTTATCTCACGAATGTGAGTGCCCATGGAGGCCATAGGACAGCATCAGATTGCCTAGAGCTGGAGTTAGAGTAGTTGTGAGTTGCTCGACATGGGTGTTAGGTACTGAACATTTGTCCACTGTAAGAGCAACCAGGGCTCCTAAACTCTGACCCCTCTCTTCAGTCCCACAATTCCTGATTTTAAAAGTAAACCATTTAAAGCAGGGAGGATTTTATTTTATTGCCTCATGGATTCATTCAGTGATCACTTGGCTCTGTTGTGTCTGGGTTTGTGACAAGGTGAGACATCAAGGCAGAAGGACAATCAGCCAAGAAACAGGGGCAGGAGAAGCCAGGTGAAGAACACAGTCCCTAAGAACACATCTTGGTGACAAGCTACCTTCAACTAGACCCTATCTTCTAAATTTCCATCACTCCCCAATAGCCTATCAAATTATGAGCCCATAGATAGATTACTGTGCTGATGAGATTAGAGCTCTCCTGATCACTTCCCCAAACCCAAGCTCTGAACAGTGAGGCATTAGAGAATGAACCTCCAACACAAGAGCTACTGAGGACTTTCTCAGCTCAAGTCTTAGTTACAGTTTCTATTGCTATGATAAAGTACCATGACCAAAATAAACTTGGGAAGAAATTGTTTATTTCACCTTATAGTATATAGTCCATCATCCAAGGAAGTCAGGACAGGAACTCAAGACAGATATCTGGAGGCAGGAACTTAAGCAGAAGTCATGGAAAAGTGTTGCTAACTGGCTCGCTCCCTATGGCTTGCTCAGCCTGCTTTCTTATATAACTAAAGACCACCTGCCCAAGGGTGACACCACACAAAGTGCCCTCCTACATCAATCATCAATAAGTAAATATATCTGTTACTTGGGAACTAAATGATGTAAGGTGAGATAGGAATCCCCAAATAATATTTACCTCAACAAAATATACATCAGGCTTGCCTCCAGGCCAATCTTAGGGCTTAGGGAAGCATTTTCTCAATTAACATTCTTTCTTCTTAGATATATCTCAAGCTGTATCAAACTGACATTAAACTAATCAGCATAGCTCTAAGGTATCACATCTCCATATGAAAACATGCAATGAGATAGGCAATAGGCATAATTTGAGAAACACAACTTATTGGGGACATGAGAAAAGATATTTGGAGAGATTTACTTTACAGAGACATTCCTAGTGGCCTCTTCAAGAGGGTGCTTGACTGGGAAGAGGAAGGCCAGCTGAAGGGAATGGTCTTCAGGGTCACAGGGGCATGAGATTAGCAAAGATTCTGAGAAGCCTTGTCACCCAAGAGAAGATCTGTGTGGTTGTTTACAGAGCGCCTGGTGGAGCCAGGAGGCAGGCAGGCAGTGAGCACAAGATTTTGCAGACAACCATGGCCATCTTGGAATTATTTGCCATAAAATCCAATAAAGTGGAAGATTTCAACCCATATTTTATGATTTCAAAGCTTTGGGTTTTGCCCATGACAGTAGTGATTTTTTTATTGAATATTTTATTTATTTACAATACAGATGTCATCCCATTTCCCCATTTCCCCTTCCTAGAACCCCCTATCCTATACCTCCTTTTCCTTTATGCTTTTATACTATTTTGATTACATGCATGTATTAAGGTCAGTTTTAGGTTGAGGGTCTAGTAATACAATAGATGCAAATAGTCAAGGAACAAGCAATACAATAAACACAAATAGTCAAAGAAAAAGCAAGGCATTAAACCCAATTATGTGAACACTCCCATGATCACTGTTTCTAAAGACTTATCAGGTTGACCAAAGTATCTGAACCTACCTCCCTGTCCTAGCCCAAGGTCATTTTCATGTCTGAAGACTTCTTCCTTGTTTTAGTCTAAAATTTATATTCCTGTCTGAAAGTACTTTGTTCTAGCCTAATATTTAGATTCCTGGCTGAGATTACTTCTTTGTTGTAGTCTAAGATTTAGATTCTGAAATTACTTCTTTGTTCTAGCCTAATGTCATATTCCTGCCTGAAGCCTACTTCCTTGTCCTTGGCTAATGTCATATGCCTGCCAAGCAGCCCATTTCCTTGTCCTTGGCCCATGCTAGCTTCTTGCCAAGCATCCTCAAAGGCTCTTCACCTCTCCCCCCTTTTTTTATTTCATTAACAAGACTGAACCTGTCTTAGGTCATTCTGACAAGAATGCCTTCCTTACCTGTCATGGAATATGCATTATCAAAAGCAATGCACTTCTGTCTTAGATTGTTAAGGCTCTGTGCAGAATCTTACCTGTCCTTGGCTTGCCAGCCTGTTAATTTAATAACTTTGTCTGGGGGTGACAGTAGTGATTTTCAAAGGTAGATTTTCAAAGCAGCAGAGCCCTTTTATCAATGAAACCTTATGATCTTCCCTCCAAAATGCAAATTCATCTGAGATGTATCAATCTGATTGAACCATGGGTTTAGGGATCCCTGGGTCTACCAATGTTGCCTCTGCCCAATGTCCTGTAATACAACAGCATCTGGTAGGCAGGAGGAGTAATTCCTTCACTTGGCTGTCTATCTATGTATTCAATTGGCACATGTTACCATGTTCAAAGTGTGTGTCAAGCACATGGGACAACACAATGGACAGAGATTTAATCCTTGATGTCTTGAAGGCAGCATTCTGGAGGAACAAGGCATTACCTGAAGCTCAAGAGGTGCAGGGTGTTTAAAGGATTAGAACTCAGGGTTAACTAGAAGGAGCTTGGGTATTCAACCTAGACTCCAGGGAGGGAAAGACTGGAAGCAAACAGCCATGCCAGCCACCCTGATATGCACTGCTTCGCTACTTCTTTCTTCCATGGAAAGCCACCATTTCCTTATTTCCTGGCCTATTCCCCACTCTCTTTCAGATTTGTCTTGATTGCCACTTCCTCCATGAAACCCCCACTGTTTACTACACTTAATGCACATTCCCCTTCTGTTTGAAGGGTAGGGTAGCCATATCAATTGGTTGCTGAGTTAGAACTATGTGTCACATGCATAGTCTGCCTAATTATTATTTAACTGTCACAACAATTCAGTGAGGACAGTGAAGTCAAGAGAAGTGTTACCTGCTCAGGATAATTTAACATTAATGAGGAAACATTTGTGGTCCTTGTTGACCCTCTGAGGTATTACTAACTGCTCTGTCTCCTTGCCTTTTACCTTGCTCTTTTCCTGCCCCATGGTTCCCTAAAAATGTTCCAAATGAATTTGTGAACATCTATAGGCATGGAATGAGTCTTGGCACTGTCTGTGTGTACCCTGTGACATTTCCCAAAGCCCAGAATATAGTAATCTCTTTGTAAAGTTCTGTTAATGTAAATCCCAAGAGTGATGTCATATGAATTCATCTTGGTCACTTTTGACAACAAATTAGTTTATTGAAAAATAACCTCCCAGGTTATGTCCTGGGCCCCATCTGTATTACATTTCCTGCATCCTCTTCCATACCCTCAGAGCTCACAGTGTGGCTAAGGACTCAGAGTCCAGCTTTATGAGTGAAACAAGAAAACATAGATTTTAGATGAATATTCTGAGAGGTGTGGAGGTTGGGGAAGAACATAAAGTTCACGTTGAACTAGTTTTTCAGAACCTCTGGTTCCTAGGGTTTAAAAGTAGACTTAGAGGAACCTTCAATTTGTCATAGTTTTAGGTAAGAGGCCTGAGTGCTAGGCACCCTACATGCTTGGTACTATAGGTTTGATAGGACTTTGGCCATTGTCAGACATGGGACTTTTAGGTAAGTTCCTTATAGCAGTTGATCTTTGAGGAAGGTGCCAGGGGCCATGCTGTGTAGATGGCTCAAAGCAGCCAGATGTGCTG
This sequence comes from Arvicanthis niloticus, assembly GCF_011762505.2. NCBI lineage: Eukaryota > Metazoa > Chordata > Mammalia > Rodentia > Muridae > Arvicanthis > Arvicanthis niloticus. The sequence continues at coordinate 92,109,761 of NC_047658.1, read as the reverse complement.
TGTGACAACAATGGGATGAATTAGAAGCTTTGTTGATTGCACGGTTACTCAACATGATGTGGAGTCCTTGTGCCAGGAATCAGTGATGAAGATGGTGTGTGTGTGTGTGTGTTAACTGCAGATGTAGAGACTAGCTGTGGCAAAGAAAGGAGAAAGCTAGGACAGAAGCATTGTCCATGGCCTAGACTAACCAATCAGATGTAAGGAGCAAGCCAAAGGTTGCAGAATGCTGGATTGAGCAGCCTAGGGGCTGTCTTCTGTGGTTGATTGGCAGCCAAGGAACCTGAACTGAGTGGAGTTGAGACCTGTAGGTTCTTCAATCACATCCTGTCATGTTCTTTCTTGGAGGCTTTCTTTGCATCTCTCATGGATGGTGATGGGGTAGCCAGAAGGCTGGGGGCAGAGCTTTAATGAATAGCACAATCTGTCAGTCAGCTTGTGGAGGTACCGACTGGTCATGAAGCTAAAGCACTGAGTGGTAAGAAGATCTGGTGCATGAACACCAAGCTACCTGAGCTGTAGATGTATCAGCACTGGTCCCTGCCCTTCCTCTGCTTTTCCTTGGGAAAATCTTAGTTCATCGTGGTGACTGTGGTGGTAGATACCACCTGGATAATATCCTAGGTTTTGCAAACAGACAGGGGTCATCCTTGTGGACTCACCTACATCTCAGGAAGAGCTTCACCAGCTTAGCTACCATACTGTTTCTCCCTCCCTGGTTCAATTGTAAAACCCAAATGAAAAGGACCTCACCGATCCGTGGAGAACTGCAGACGCACCCCAAATCACTCACGAGAAACACAACTTGATGCAAATCGCAAGAGGTTTACTGGCTAGCCAGGGCTGTCTTTCCTTCAAGCCCGCGCAGGGGCAGCGGAATTCAGCCAAGAACCAAAGAAGTTTACAGCTTTTAAGGGGGCATCTACAAACCAGGTGGGGGTGGAGTTAGGGAAGGGGGAAGGCTGAGAGTGGAGTTAGGGAAGGGGGAAGAAGGGGGAACAGGTCACTAGGTCATCGATACATTTGATCTCAAATTCTTAAGATGGATGGTGTGTCACTTTATAATTGGCTATTACGAACTAGTTTCACACTATATATCATGAGCTCCAGTTCAAGGGGGTCAGGCTTATCTCAAACTTTTAGCATCCTGGCACCAACTGTCTCAGGGCTGTTAGTTCAAAGCCCGGCCAGGCTAATCTCGGGCCCATAGCATCCTGACACCATGAATCTTAAGGTTTGTTTAGTTAGGGCCATCTGTTCAAATGGTCAGCTAATTTCCTGGGACTGAGGCAACACAGTGTTTGACTTACAGGTTTTTATGTCTTTGCTTTTAAGAGTAGGGTTCAGGGGATCAACTTATGATTTTTCTATCTTTCACAATCACCAGCCTACCTTCTCATCCTATCTTCTTACCTGCTTTGCCACAACCTCTGTGAACAGAACCAGGGCTGCATCTTTCTCCAGCCGCTCATTGCTTCCCCACTGACAAGTGTGGGTTGCCCATGTTTGTTCACACTTAGCTACAATAACAGGGAAAATGCACATTTGATTTCAGTCACTCACACAAGCACCCGAGTGCATGTTTTGCTCACAAACATCCACACAGATAGAAACAGGCATGGCCCGCAGTTGGTCATGTGTAAAATGTCAGCCTGACCTTCCAGTGAGTGTTTAAGGCAGGGCAGAGCCCTTGTCAGGATGCTCTAACATCCACCCCCATCCTCACCTTTCCAGACAATGAGAATCTTCCCACTGCAGAAAGGAATACAAATTTATGCTGTTTATTAGGTGTGAGAAATATAACCACAAAGCATTCTGTGTTGGGGAACCATGTGGCCACGGGAAGCTGCTTGACAACCTTAGTTCCTGTTTGGATTTTGAGAGGGAGGGTGGGAATCAATCTCCCTTTTGTTTGGAGAGCTGAGGCTGTGCCTTCTTTTCCATCCAACATGGAGATACCCCCTGCTGAAGACCATCAAAAGCACCATTTATCTAATTCTTTTTCCAAATACGGAGTGCCTTTAACATTTAATTTTGCAGTCTCCAACACTAATTAGCACCAAGTGCTTGGCAGAATTCTAAGCATCATACTTTGTTGGTCTTTGTGACTTTTCCTGGAGAGACATAAATGTCTAATCACCTGAGATGGAGAGGGTAGGGACAGGCTGAGACCAGGATCCTTTCCAAGTCCAGCTGAGTGAAGCAAAGAGTGTATTGGGGACACATAGAGGGGTATAGGTGACCCACAGACACCACTGATTCGTCTCATCCTGGGCAACTGCTCATTTCTTGTATTACCTTGGGGAGAAAGTTAGATGCCTCATGTGTCTTGGAAGCTTCTCTCCCCTGTTCACAAAGGGATGTTAACTGCCCTGATCTTCTGAAGATCCCCCGTGGCCCACACAGCTTCTCTGTTTCAAGACAGCGGTGACCTTTTCCAACCTGAAAGGAACAGTCACAGTACAACTACAATTGTATTAAGTTACTCCACTCTGCATCATCCCTTTGAGGCTGTTCCTATTATTATAAATCCATTTTCTGTGTATGCAGAAAAACTGAAGCACAGAGAGCTTAGTCTGCTTTGCCCACAAAAGTAGCGAGGATGGGAATTGAAGTCTTGAGAATCTGGCTTTAGCATTTGGGTTCTTCAGTGTGCTATAATGTCTTGGTGAATAGGGAGAACTGTATAAAAGTCAGGCATCTTCATGGGCGTGGAAAGAGGGCGTCTCTAAAATCCCCCACCACTCAGGACTTCTGGGCATGCACAGTAGAAAGACTTGCTTATGACTCTCCACACTTTCCAGGAGGTACTTGCACGTGTCAGCTGGCTGCCACAGGCAGCAGGCGAACCTTCTTTCTCTGCATCTCCTCTCCCTCACCCAGAACAGCTCCAAAGAAACCATGCGCTTACATAATGGCTCCTTGGAGTCTCCATTTGTTTTGTTTTCTGGGAAAGCAACATTCATGTTGTCACCAGACACTAGATCTTTTACACTGATGTTCGGGGAGGTTTTGTCTGGGAAGCAATTGCATGAAGTGTTCTGTCTCTTGATTCTGTGGGTCTTTTTTTTTTTTTCCCCATCATTTGGATAAGGGTCTAACAGCATCTCCTAGAGCCCAGGTTTGACTCACTTCTGCTTTTCAGTGTTTCTGCTGGGCTCCTGCAGTCGCTTGTGTGCACACTCAGGAGTCCAGGCAGACTAACCCCAACCACCCTGTGAAATGGAATCTGCAAATCACCACAGAGAGACCTTTAAGAGTCTCCCAGTTTGGCATTTTGTTGTTGTTCAGCTAAAAGGCACTTTTTTTTTTTTCATTGTTATTAGTAACTGAATCTTTTTTTCCAACCAAATTTTGCAGAAGACAATGATAAAGGAATGTCAAAGATACATGTCATGAGCCAGGCAATGGTGGTGCACACCTTTAATCCCAGCACTTGAGAGGCAGAGGCAGGCGGATTTCTGAGTTTGAGGCCAGCCTGGTCTACAGAGTGAGTTTCAGGATAGCCAAGGCTATACAGAGAAACCCTGTCTCAAAAAATCAAAAAATGAAAAAGAAAAAAATTTAAACAAAAGAAAAAAAAGACACATGTCATGACTTGTGTGACCCCAGTGCCATCTTCCATCCAGACTTTTGTCCCCTTTCTGTTTCCCTCGGGGTAGCTCATGCAAACACTGGCACAGCGCTCCATACTGCCATGCACTGATGCTGCTGGGGGCCATCATTTGTAATCTCAGCACTAGGAAAGCCGAAGCAAGAGGATTTCCAGTTTGTGGCTATCCTGGTCTACATAGTAAGACCTTGTCTACAAAAGCTAAACCACAAACATGGGGGCTAGAGAAACGTGTCCTTGCTTCAGAGTACATACTGCTCTTGCAGAGGATCTAAGTTCAGTTTCCAGCAAACCACACTGTTGGCTTACAACTAACTACCTGTAACTAGTTCCAGGGAGGTCTGCTGCTTTTAGCTGACAGTCAAGTACATATACCCACACTCACACATAACACACAATTAAAAATAAAATGTCTTTAAAAGACAAAGAAAATAAGACCAGACAATAAACACTGCTGTTCTCTGGGTCCCAGACTTCCTGATGCCACATTTGAGTCTGACATGCACCCTGCAGTGTCACAGTTCTCCCACTTTGTGGACCTGGTCTTCCCTTAACTGACTCCTCATGTAAAGTCTAACCCAGCTCTCATGTGGTATACTGATGCTGATGAGATCTCTCTAAACTTCATATAGGCCACATCCCAAGTCTTGCTAAGACTCACACTTCCCCATATTTTCTCACTGGCCTGAGGTTGAAGCCAAGAGACCTTAGTGAAGTTGAACAGATGCATTTTGTTTGTGACCAGGTTTTGTTAAGTCTCCCAGGTTGGTCTGGAACTCACACTCCTCCCTCAGTGTTCCATGGGCTATGATTGTTACATTAGGCCTGGGCTGGACCTTTGCCAGAGCATACCTGCTTCGTTGAGAAGTGTTTCTGATTATATCCAGGTTCTGGCCAATCACCTAGGCTTGGGAGAGGGACCTGGTCCCTGGTGCTGTGCCCTGGCCGTTTTCACCTCAGCAGCTGTACCACAGGCCACTCAGAAAGCTTCAGCCTCCTGCAAGAGGGAAGATATCAGTTCTTAGAAGAATTTATTGCACAGATTAGATGCTGCCAAACCCTTCAATATCAACTCTCATCTGAAGGCAGCCCAGGAATAGGAATGAGTTCAAGTTGTCTCTTTAGGAGCTTTTGTGAGCTCCGGGAAGCTACCGCCTGTCCTAGAAGATTGATTTGAAGGACTCTGGTAAGGAAGCCTGGTCATTTGATGATGAAGCATGCCCTTGCCAAGTGTTCTCAAATCACCCAGGCAAGAAAATCCACCGAGGCAATGTCACCTGAGTCACCTTTGTTCATAGCTGCAGGGTCTGAACCCTGAAGACAGCTTTAAGCAAATGATCTCATAATGATATGCATTCAGATAAAAAGAATATTTTTTTTTTTAAAAAATAGGAAAGTAATTTATAATGTGTGCAAGACATTTAGCTAGAATTGGAGGGGAAATGGCAAAATCAAATTACACACAGGTGTTAAGAAAGTTCGCACAAACAGGGTGAAGAAAACATGGAGTGAAAAATGATCAAAGGCAAAGTATCTAGAAACAAAACCCTCTCTGGAGAGTGAGAGTGTGTCAGAGAGACCAGTCTGGGAAGAAGAGGTTTACCCATGACCTTAAAGTCATGGCTCTAGGCTGTATCTATTCCCATTTGTAAGGTGGGCTAAAACATGGTTGTGTACTTTTGGCTACACCACAATATTTCCCTGGGAAAAAAGCCCCATTACACTCATCTGTAGCAGAAGTCAGTTCCTGTGTGCCAGCTCAGACATGGGGATGTGCCAATATCTGACCCATCCCACACCACTGAGGGTGGTAGATCCGGCCGAAGGTAAGCTAGATCCTACCTGTTTCACCACTTTTACACTGTCCTTTCATGCAGCCTGATGTGTTTCTCTGCTGAAAAGGGGTGGGGGCCAGATTTATCTCTGACCTCTTCTCTCATTCAGATGCAGTGGAAATGTTGGGGCTTATTTTTTACTATGGAGGCTGGTTACTCCAGTTGCTCTTGAACCTCTGCTATCACCATGACAACCTGCTTGGGCTGGGCTATTGAAGGAAGAGAGATGTAGCGAGTAGACCCCGTTCACTCTCACTGCCTCAACTTCTAGCTAATCATGTTCTAGACAAGCCAGAGAAACCCCATTAAGACTGGCAGAGTCATGGCTGACCCTCAACTGGCTAGCTATGTGAGCATGCATAATGGTTTCTGCTTTTTATTTGCTAGAGTCAAATTTATCTTGGAGGTTTTTTTGACCCTTGCAATCAGGAGTACCCAAAATATGGGATATTTCAAGGGTTAATGGGTTCTCTAGACCCAAGGGGGATTGACATTAATCAAAATACCCAACAAAGGGGTGATAGAACCTGTAGAGACATCTCCAGTAGACAGGCATGGGCCCCAGTTGAGGGATGGGGCCATCCACCCATCTCAAAACTTTTAACCTGGAATTGTTCCTATCTAAAGGAAATGCAGAGACAAAAAAAATGAAATAGAGACTGAAGAAAAGGCTATATAGAGACCACCCCACCTAGGGATCCATCCCACCTGCAGACACCAAACCCTGACACTATTACTGATGCCAAGAAGTGCTTGCTGACAGGACCCTGGTATAGCTGTCCCCTGAGAGGTTCTGCCAGCACCTGACCAATACAGATACTCACAGCCAACCATCAGAATGAGCCCAGGGAACCCACTCGAAGAGTTAGGAGAAGAACTGAAGGAGCTGAAGGGGATATCAACCCTATAGGAAGAAAAACAATGCCAACTAACTTGACCACTCAGAGCTCCCAGAGACTAAACCACCAACCAAAGAGTACACATGGAGGGACTCATGGCTCCAACTGCATATGTAGCAGAAGATGGCCTTTTCTGGCATCAATGGGAGTGGAGGCTCTTGGTCCTGTGGAGGCTTGATACCCCGGTGTAAGGGGATGCTAGAGTGGTGAGGTGGAAATGGGGGTGGATGGAGAAGTACCCTCATAGATACAAAGGGGAAGAGGGTTGGGATAGGGGTTGTGGAGGGGTAATTGAGAAGGGAGACAACATTTGAAATGTAAATAAATAAAATAATCAATAAAAATGACTTGTAAATAAGCCCTGGTTTAAAAGACAGAGACTAGAAAAGCATTGCCATCTCCATGGAGCTTCAGGTTTACTTTCCAGGGAGATAGGGCTTGAGAGTTTGCCTGTCACCTTGATCATCATAAAGTGCCCCCACAAGATTTTGGCAGTTCCTGGAAACAAGTGACTCACTCCTTACTCTGGTTTGGAGAACACAAGGACGTGGTGATTCTGAGAAAGAAGTGGCAGGATGCTTCTATGAGCCAGGCACCTAATTCATACCCTAGAAGAAAGAAAAAGAAAATAAAACAACCATTTGTATCTGGTGAGACAGCAAGATGATCTCACCAAAGACCTGTGGCTTACCAAGGAGGAAATGGAAGGTAGAAGTGGGGGTTGGGGGAATGCTAGCACTGTGAACCATTCTGCACAGGGGAAGAAGCGGGGCCTTGGAGGCTGAGAGCTGGGGTATGATCTTGAGGTACCATCTATAAATGTAGCTATCTGGGGTTCAGATCCCCTTTCACCTTCATTCCCACTGCTATAAAATGGCGAAGGTTAGCACGAAGGAAGCACTTGTCCATGACTGTCTTAGGAGCTGCCCATGGCAGACTGCACTTGAGAGTTTCATTCCAAAGAATAAAGAGCATTAAGTGGAGAAACACTTGCTCCACAGAGAAGAACCGTGGAAGGTCTCCCTTGAGCCTGTGATGATGTTAACATTACCAGTGGTTCTGAATGGTCAAACATACCCTTGAAATGAAGTGACAGTAAGACACTTCCGCCTTCACAATGCTGTTCCTTCAAACCCAGCACCTTAAACTACAAGGGATACTCAGTGAATCCCAAATCTAGAGTGATTGGTCAGCGTTTCTCTTAAGGGTGTGAAACTGAGAACCCATCCAAGAACAGCTCAGTAGGAGAGTTCAGACACCACAGCTCCATTGACTTTGAATGGAACTCAGAACAGAGATCGATGCTGGTGGGAGAAATAACAGGAAGCTTAGCAACAAATTGATAATTGTGGACCAAACACTGGTGTTCCAGTGTAATGCTTTACCAAAGCAATGCATGCTGTTAAGGAACTCAGGTGGGTTGTTTTATGGGGAACTTCTTGTTGTGCCTCAAATCATTTTTGAATCTCTACAATTATTTACAAAGAGTTTGTATATGTATACGCACAATATATATTTAAAACGTCAAAATTGTTTGTATATATTCCATTGTACAAACAACTTGCTTCATTTTAGTATCTTTGCAGCTGTGTATCACTTACTTAGTTCCTGTTTATCC